>NW_027497840.1:0-132405 GCF_021521415.1 Bidens hawaiensis
CGTTTGTTTTTGGCATTTGCTGCTCATAAGGAGATGAAAGTCTTTCAGTTGGATGTGAAGAGTGCGTTCCTAAACGGTAAAGTCGACGAGGTTGTGTATGTTAAGCAACCTCCGGGTTTTCCTGACCCTGACTTTCCTGAACACGTGTACAAGCTAAGTAAAGCGCTGTATGGACTACATCAGGCACCTCGTGCCTGGTACTCAACGTTATCCGATTACTTGCTTGAGAATGAGTTTGAAAGAGGTAAGATTGACAGCACATTGTTCTTCAAGAGAAAAGGAAGCGACTTTCTACTGGTGCAAGTCTACGTGGACGACATTATCTTTGCTGCATCAAAGGTCGCCATGTGTCAGGAGTTTGAGGCCGTCATGAAGAAGAGATTTGAAATGAGTGCTATGGGTGAACTAACTTTCTTTTTAGGATTGCAGGTTGATCAGAAGAAAGACGGGATGTTCATTCATCAGACGAAGTATGTCCATGATGTTCTCAAACGCTTCAAGATAGAGGACAACACTCCATATGATACTCCAGTCTGCGTCAATCACAAATTGGGTGCTGATTCAGACAACGATGCAGACGTGGACCCAACCCAATATCGGGCTATTATAGGTTCTTTAATGTACTTAACTGCTTCTAGGCCTGATATAATGTTTGCTGTTTGTCTTTGTGCACGCTTTCAGGCAAACCCAAAAGAATCTCATTTGAAGGGTGCGAAGAGGATACTGCTGTATCTCAAAGGCAAGCCGAAGCTGGGGTTGTGGTACTCGAGAGGAGGAGACTTGGAGCTAGTCGCGTACACAGATTCTGATTATGGAGGGTGCAATCAGAGTCGGAAGTCAACGACAGGTGGATGTCAGTTTCTTGGTGGCAGATTAGTGTCATGGCAATGCAAGAAGCAGACCTCAGTCGCCATTTCAACCTGTGAAGCAGAATACATGGCAACATCCAACTGCTGCTCCCAGGTTCTTTGGATTCAACAACAGTTGCGCGATTATGGTCTGAATTTCTCACTTACTCCTATTTGCATTGATAACACTGCTGCTATCTCAGTAACTAACAATCCCGTGAAGCACAGTAAAACTAAACATATTGACATACGTCATCATTTTATACGGGATTGTGCTGAGAAGAAACTGATTGAGCTCGAAAAGGTTGACACGTTAGATAATTTCGCTGACTTGTTCACGAAAGCGTTTGACAAAACTAGATTTCAAAACCTTGTTTAGCTGAATGGGATGATCAATCCCGAGTAACCATGTCGTGTGTTTGTGTTTGTTAAAAAAAAAAAAAAAAAAAAAAAAAAAAAAAAAAAAAACACGTCACTATCGCTTAGAATTATGTCGGTTGCTTCAGTTTGAAGGACATGTCTTCGGATATGTTTGGTCCTCATTTCTACTTGTAGAATATGAGAATAGCCATTAACCAGATGACTGAAAGTGACCGGGGCGGTTTATGATGTGCTTTTATTCTTTCGCTGAAAATTAGTCGATCATACTTAGTTAGAAGGACACATACTTGTATGTGGTCGGTCCAGCTGATCCATTGGATCTTCGGGATAGCCGTTTACCTGAAGACTTTGATTTGGTAGGGGCGATTGAAGTTAAAATTTTTTTTTCTTTTCTTTTCGGGAGATGAAATTATTTTTCAAGTCTACTACTTCGTAAGAAGTTTCTTTACTATGTTATCAGAAAATTGATCCAACCTTGGAAAGTGATAGATATACTGATTTTGTGTGCTTAACTAGTGAAGTTATAAGGCCTAAAAGACTTTAGAACAGTCATTGTATGTCATGGTAGCTTTTTATGGTGCGTAAAAGTATAAGTGATACTAACTAAATCTACTCGATTTTATGTGGAAACTCTTTAAGAGTTGTGCATGTCTTCATACATATCTTTCCGAATGATGGCAGAAAAGCGATTACCCAGTCATACACGAGCCCGTGAGTGTTCTGATTCCCGTGAAGATAGCGTGTCAAGACGCTGCAGTGATCCAGATTCGGGACTTGCAGTTATTTTCTACTTGAAGTTGTGTATATACATGTTAAAAAAAAAAATTCTAGAGTTCATAATGTTAATGATTATCAATCAAGACGCAAGAAGGTGAACGGGAAGCAGAGTCTAAGATCGAAGAGTAATTACTACTTAATCAGACACTACGGGTCGAGGTCAATTCGGGGTGACTTGGGGAAAGCCGAATACGCTTTGAGAATAGATAGGAGGCATCATAATCTCTGAGTTGTTGCCCACTTAAGTTTTGAGCTTAATTGAACCTAACTCGTATCACAGAAACGATGAAAACCATTTTAAGTATATTACCTGCTTACAACCTGTTTCTTTATGTCATAATACAGCTAAACACGGATCTGTATGACAGTCACGTAATAAGTATGATTCTTGTTCGGTTCTTTTCTAAAACATGGTAGTCCCTGTCGAGACTGAAATTTGATCCCGTGTACTTTAATTTTTGTTACTTTTGTAATTGTTTGATTTTATATCTGGTTACTTGGTCTTGATCGTATCATTTTAACGCTTTAAAGGATGTTTTAAAACTTAATTGCAAATTGTTCAAATTATGGGGTTTGTTTTGAAACATTTTAATATCAGCGAAGTTGTGCATAACTTCGCCTGCAATAGGCGAAGTTATCCATAACTTCGCCGGTACATCTGTGACCCTATATAAAGGAATTTTTTAGGTCAAACAGTTTCATTATTTCAAACCAGCGAACTTATACTCCGAAACCTTAGCAAACTTATCGATCAAAATCATCTGTGTTCTTATTTCGATTCCATTCCGTGATTAAAGGTGTGTAAGGTTTCTAGTTTCGTATAATCAATGTTTTTGAGGTTAATCATCGGTCGTTTCGACTCAATTCTCTACCTCGTCTTTCGAAACCTTAAACATCCGATTTCAAACTTGTTTTTACGTGATAGTAAACTACTTGAACGTCTAAAACTTCATAAAATCATGTATTACGGAGTCCTCGATCTCCAAAATCATCATCTACACGTCGTTCGACAATCCTAACTATTGCCGATTCGAATTCGGCGAAGTTACAGTTTAGGCGAAGTTATCCGTAACTTCGCCTGAGGTTTAACTTCGCCTGATTATAGATTTTGAAACAGTTTATGAGGCGATGTTGTGATTAGGCGAAGTTATCATTAACTTCGCCTGGACCATTTTACTTAACAGTTATCAGACGAAGTTCAAGTTGAAGCGAAGTTGTTTCCCAACTTCGCCCCACCTTTAACTTCGCCTATGCAGAATAGATCACAACTTCGCTCATGGTAACAGGCGAACTGGTGATTCGCTTTGACGTTTATCTAACTTAGCCTGTTTGTTGCAGATATGGCTGCTGTAGCTGGAGCAGGTGGTGCAGGCGGTGATGACGGAGGTGATAACCAGAGGCAGTTCTTCCCGGGTCATAACATGTACATAACATTAGACCCGGAGGCAAACGGGATTGATGATTTCCGTGAAATCATCACATTTCTTTTACGCTCGCGGATATTCCACACGATTACAACAACTCTGCCAATATCCTTGCCCAATATTGAGGATTTTTGGCAGACCGTGGAATACGACTGTAGAGTCGAGCCCCCGGTGATGCGCGCAACAGTCAACAATCAGATTGTTCAGTTCTCTTCTGAACAAATCCGGGCGGCTTTACGATTTGGAAATGAGACAAGGGATGACCCGACAGAGTTTGTGGCTCCTTTCCGTGATGGAGCGTTTTTGAGGATGGGATACTCTGGTCCCTTGGGGGATACGCAGAGGAGGAAAGGATTTTTACTTGACCAGTGGCGCTTTCTCATGCATGTTATGATAGTATGCATGTCAGGGAGAAAGGCGGGCACTGATGGCATGGGCGCGACCATGCAGTCAGCGATGACTGCTCTGACTTACAACAAGCGATACAGCTTTAGTCAGATGGTCTTCTATGAGATTGATCGTCAGAGAAGGGTGATGGCGCGTGAGAGATTCATCATGTATCCAAGATTCCTACAAATGATCTTGAATCATGTTGCTCCAACGCTTCCTCAGCGCCGTCCGATCCGATACGTTGAGAGTGTGAATAAACGGATCTTCGCCCAATGAAGATCCTCCAGTGCGAGGAGCAAACCTGAGCTCCGTCCTCGGCATACTCCACTCTTTGGGTACTTGATCAACTCGGGGTATGTGCCTGCTCGTGGGGACGAGTTTAGGGACCCGGCACCACAACAGGTAGGAGCACCTCAAGTTATACCTGCTGCTCCTGTTGTGTCACCGGAGGAGACAGTTGACCTTGACGCAGCGTTTGGCGGTCAGGGATTTTTTGACATGGATCGGGTGGATCCAGAGGAGAACGTACAGTTCCCGGTTGAACGTGCTTCGGGTGTGAATGTTACTAGGACAGCTGCTACGGTGGCTGGTTCTGATTCTGATGATGAAGTGGCAGAGGCAAGAAGGATTATGGTAACTCGAGAAAGACTACATGGGAAGAGAAAGAGAACTGTTGATGACAGCGAGTCTGATTATGAAGAAGAGGTACAACAGTTGATCCGGAGGTCAAGAAGGGAACGGGTAGGTGCAGGATCGGGAGCCGGTGAGAGCTCTAGGGTGGTACGTTTCACTCCACCAGCACTATCCGGTATGACAATGGTTCCCTCATCACTACAGGTTACAAGGCCAAGCGCTACGGTTGTTCCCGTGGTGGCTACCTCATCTACATTTGGCCTCCCACCCACTACTTTCCAACTTTCGGCTCCTGAGATCGTTTCATTGCCGCCTCCGACTGTTACTCCATCAAAGGTCGCGGCACAATTTATCGAGTCGACTGTTGTGGCCACTGCAGGGTTATCGGTGACGATACCACCTGCGGTTACGTCTATTTCTACTTCTGAGGTCCTGGTGACAAATCCCTCCTCAGTACACTCAAGATATATCACATATGAGGTTCGATTTCGATGCAACCCTATCAGACTCTGAACGAATAGCAGCACTTGAACGGGTCGTGGCAAAGCAGTCAAGGATTAATCTTATCCAGACCCAGGCTATTCAACGCCTAGTTGCAGAGAATCAGATGCAGTCGTCCCTGCTGGTAGAACATAGAAAAATCATAGATGCTTTCAAGGAGTTCTTGGCATCTCAGGGGGAGACGAGCTGTAAAGGCGATGAGTTGAGGACCAAGAGACGAAATGATAGAGACGATGATCCCAATGCATCGAAAGATGCAGGTGGTGAGTTGCCAAGAACTGATCAAGCTCTTGGAACTTCCACAACTCAGGGGGAGTCGACAACTGCAGCTGGTGGTGATGATGTGGTGGTAGTGGATGTAGAGGAGATGGATGATGGTTTGGTTGGTGATGATGATATACTACCGAGTGATGTGATAGAGAAGATTGGAGAAGAGATTGTGATTGATAATGAGATTGAAGAGGGAGAGATAGTAGAAGAGAATGTGGAGCATGACATTCCAGATGTTGAGAAAGTAGATATGAGTAAAGAGATGGCAAGTGATGAGTCTGAATGGGAAGAGCAGCCTAGATGGAAAGAAGGCTATGCTCAGTGGTTCGTCAAAACGAAGAAACCAGCGGTTCCTACAATGTTTAAGAAGAGTTACAACATTAAAGGTTATGCTGAAGCGAAGAAAGGGATTATATGCTGGATAAATGATGAGTAGTTGAGGCTCTTCGTGATTAAAAGGTATGACGGTGTTCAGTACTTTAGAAGGATGTTGAGATCGTTGAATACACTGCCAGAATGTGAAGTGAAAGACTTAGCCAGATTGGGATTGATAAACAGAAGTGACGATAATATGGCTAGAGTTATTGGGAAGATTGTGTGGAAAGAGAGTATAAAAGAGAAGAAATTTGAGCTGTTGAAACCACAAAAGGGAAAACTTGTTGAAGACAAGGATAGAGGTTTGAGAGCAGACGGAAAGCCTTGGATGATTATGAAGTATAAACCGATCCGGTGTTTGAAAGAAGTGCCGATGAAACAGATGCCCAAGGATGTGCTCAAAGATCTAAAGTGGTGGTTCGTTGATTGTGAAACAGCTGAGGCAGTGATGGAAGACGAGGATGAACAAGAGGTGCTAAGAGTTTATGATCCGATGCACTTGGTAAACTTATCGCAAGCTGATTTGCAGGTGTTGAATGATAAGAAGATATTTTATATTCCTGCTTGGAAAGACGAAGCGAGGAAATATCAAAGAGTTGTCTCGGTTTGTGTTCGAGAAGGAGTGCATGCTTGAAGATAGAAGATTGAAGATTACTAGACACGTGTTTGAAGCTAAAGAGATGAAGCTACTGCCAAGGGGGAGTCTGTTGGTGCATGATGTCAGTAGTTCAGTGTCGAGTGTCTGTAATCGTGTTAGTTAGATTTGAGTTTTGTATGTAAGCGAAGTTGCTAACAAGTTCGCTTATATGGGCGAACTTGTTAGACAAGCGAAGTTAGGGACAACTTCACCTGAACATGCTAGGCGAAGTTGTCGTGTCTATATAAGCTGTTTTGTTTACGGCTTATTTATTAAGAATCATTAAGTTTAGTTCATTCGTGTATTCGAGTCAGAGAGTTTGTATTCGGTGATCATAGCATCACGTGTTTACGGTTGGAATACAACGTGTGTTTGATTATCGTATCGTGTGTTAGCTCGTATTGTTTTCTATACTCGTAACGTCTTACGTACGCACCTACGTAGAACGCGATATCTCGTGTAGATCCGGCTGGGAACCTACAGGACATGACATAATTTTATAATATAGTTATAAAAAGAAATGCCTTAGATATTGTTCATCTTTTAACATCTTTTAACATTGATGTGTAATAAATTTTAAATTGATGTGTAAATAAACACGGATACTATCTTAGAGTAATAAACACCACAGTTATTGGTGTGTAATAAATGTCTTAGATAGAGTTTATCTTTTGAATCAAAATTGAGACAGAAGCTTTGTTGAATCGACATTGTAAAATTGTTTTATTGATTTGGAGACTAATTTCCTTTGTTTGCTTATTATTTTACTAATGGTGTAAGTTATAAAATATTTTAACTTTTCATTTAGCTTTGTTAGTATTTGTATGTTTTTGTATTTGATTCGAATAAATTATGATGTCTTATAATTCATGTAAAATAATCATTTATTTATAAGTACAACCTTTGCATTTCATTAAATTTATGTGATGTTATATATATATATATATATATTATGCTTTTAAATATGTTCCACCGTGTGTAACACGGGTACTATTCTAGTCAAACAATAAATTAAACCTATACTGATTAATTTTGGTCCAAAATTGAGAAATCACAATGTAGTAATCAAGTAAAACGGAAGAATCGTAGACCACATTAAATATAAGCTTAAGAATTTTTACCTGTTGAACAGTTGTTTGTGTCTGCTTGAAGAGTTTCTGTAATTGAATTACATCTAGAGATCCTTGCCAATCGATCGAAAGACTAAAATCACATAATTGAATTGAATTCATCGGCGTCGGTCCTTTGTGAAAAGATCCGAGGACCGACCAGATTTAAGACCTATACCCGATCATCACCATCGGTCATGTATTCGGTTTCTTAAATTCAGATAATTCAGTTATAGGGTCGGGTCGCTATTATCATGAGTCAGGTTTTACAATCTGCACACCCCTAGTGTCATGCATGGAGAGAGCCCCATGTATGCCACGTGACGTGGGCTACTATCTGTATCCATTTGTGATTTCGTTTGACTCGATTATTCGTTTTAATGCTAAATTGAGCATATTTTTACCTAATTAATGAAACTTAAGCCCCAAGATAAGTCCTATAATGTTATAACATGTCCAAACTTGTTTTCTTGTTGTTAATATTGAAATCTCTTGGTTAACTTACCTAATTTTGTCATAATAAGCTTATTCGGTTTCCTTAAATGAACTATTTCCTAATAAACAATTTTTGTGTATAATAATTAATCATAATACATCACTAAAACCTAAAATATTTTGTAACTCAACCACCACCTCTACATATCACGAAATCCTTTCCTCCTTTGTCGGTTCCTTCAAGTTTCTGTAAGAACTTTAAGCTTTAGTTTGACTTTGGTGCTTAAGACCGCTTTGTCCTCGATTTTCTCCTAGTTCTAATCATTTTTTCGGTAAGTTGTCTTCTGTGTTTTTATATATTTTCATTCACTTAACAAAAGCCCTCAATCAGTTTCATCTATTGAGAAAGTTTTGATAGTCAATTTGATTACGGCCTGTTTTAGGGGATAATAGTCAAAACATTTAAATATTTGATTTGTCTATTATCTGGTCAAAATTATCTTTCGGGTGAGAAGAATTTTATGTTTGCTTTGAAATTTTAAGTGTGCTGGTCAGAACTCGGCTCCCAACTCAGAGTTTGGACTCTGAACAATACCAGCTCGCTTAAATATCAAAAAGCTCATAACTTGAGTTTTACACATCCATTTGATCTGATTCCAGCATATATGTTTACTTTTTTAATTATAGTTTAATGTCTCAGAGTTCTAGATTAGTTCGTTTCAGATCAGTCAACGCGTCAAAGGCTCAGGATTCGTTTATTATTCTTCTTTTATTGTTAGCTCACTAATCATTAAGGTGAGTAATCACTCCCCTATTTTAACTCTTTTTAAATCTTTTGTGGACTTTATGCGTACCTACTTTTTATTCATTTATCACATTTAACTAGCAAATCATAAATTGCTGTGTTGATCAATTAAATGCTTAGTTGCTCTTTGCTTGCTTGCTTATTTGTTTAGTTCTAGCATCTAGAGAGGTTCATAATTGATTCTAGCATAACTCATTGGTACCGTCTTATTAGCCAACGCTCAATTCGCAAGGCAATGATCAACCGACACCATTATTTATATTTCTTTCGTCTTTGTAGCCAAAACTCAATTAGTAGGGCAATGGTCAAACGACACAAATTATTTTCTCATTATTTTATCGTTAATGGTCACAATATTGATTTGCAATTTTTATTATATATTATAGTTAGTATAAAAACTGGTGATTACTTACTCAACCTCGTGTTGACAAACATATATATTTTGTACGCATATTGCAAGTTATCTTATGGTTTGAAGTGAAGGTTGAAGATCATATAGAATGGGCTCTAGGATATTTAATAAAAGAAATAAGATGTTTTTGTGTTATTTGTTTGGTTTTAATTGAAATTGTTTGAGATGATGTGTACTTGTTTAAATTCAATAAAATAATTAGATATTGTCACTAATATTGTTATGTTAGTGCCTTGTGAGTTGTGAACTAACAGTTCGTGCCTCGGCATATTTCTCCATAGGTTTGCGTGTGACATTATTGGATATCCTTAGTTTTCAGTTGTTTTGCACACAGACTTTGTACAAATGGGTGACGACGTTGATTCCAAGCACCACAACTCTCATAGTCGAGTCAAGGCAAATCCTAGTTTTGTTTTTTTTGTTTTTGTTTTGTTTTGTTATAACGACAACTTTCTTGTGTTTAGGCTATTGCACTATCCAAATTTGGAGAGTCTCGCTACCCCACTTTGGGCATACTATGTTGTTTTAACTTGGCCCTAGTCTCCAAATACTAGTTTTGTTGATTATTTGTTTTGTTTTTTTATTATTATTTTAATGTTTATAAATATTAATGGGAAAAATCTGCCTTAAAAAGGTAATAACGAGCAAATTATGTTTTTATCCTATAACGTAAAATACGATGCTTTACAAATTTCAGATGTGCTACTGCGGCATGTTTATGTTTATATACATTCTAGTGTAAGTTTTTATTTAAAGCTTAGTTTTCACTATAATCTTGGTTGTAGAAGTCGCTTGACACTGCCACGTTGGTCGACTAGGGAGTTGCGAGTATTCGGTTGATTACCATCATTTTAGTCATGCATAAAACCAAAAAATCTAGATAGCTAGGTGTTCCAGAGTCTACTTTTGAAGAGAAAGGTAAGGAAAGTGGGAGGACTTAGAATTTAAGGTGTGTTTCAGAGTTTTTTTTTGGAGAAAAATGAAGAGAAAGGAAAAGAAAATGAGTGAAATATGATGGTATCTTGATTCCTTCCAAATCGGGAAGAATATGAGAGAAAGGAAAATTGGTCAAACTTAAAATAACTAAAATTACTATGCTGCCGTCACCTTATATCATTTGTATCTTATGTCATAAGCTTCTTTCTCTTTCCCACTAGCCAAACCTAACCTTCCATTGAACAACACAATACTTTGATGCCCAAGCACAGGTTGCACCTGCTTCTCAACACTCGTTTCAACCCATCTTTTTTTAAGGTATTCTTAATTTTTTCTAACACTTCGTTTAGATTTTGCATATTTAATGTTTAATAACCATCTAAGGAAGGATTAATATGTTTCTCTTATAGCACTTGAAATAATTATGTAGTAAAAGAAAGTTAGAGGTAATCGTTATGAATGCTCTTTGTTATTTGTCAAATAATTTGCTCTTTGTCAACTGGCACTCGATCTTGACTCGGGCTCAGCTCGTTTACTATTTATTAGAAAAACTTATATTTTCATAACTATTTATATAAAAATTATAAGCTCGTTTAAGCTTGCGAGCCGGCTTGAGCTCAGGCTCGTTTATTAAACGAGCTTACTTTTAGGCTCGAGCTCGTTTAGACTTGGCTCGATCAACCTTTTTCATGTGCCGATATCGAGTAGCTCGGCTCGTTTGCACCCCTAGTCTTAGTTGCATTTATAAGTGCTTGATATTTGGATAAACAGGTTTTATGTTTCTTAAATTGGTTATAGCTTAGTTTACTTAATATTAAATTTATTTTGTTGCTTTGTTATGGCAGACTACGAGAATTCAGCTCATGCTTATATGGCAGAGTAGTTTAGTAATTAGAAGCAGAGTATGAGCAAATAAGTCCACACACTGAGTTGTATTTTACTGGACCTTCTATTTTCATTATCATTAAACTAGCAAATGGAACCATTCCTTACAAGTGTTCAGACCAATAAAATAATAGTTGCCAACAAAATAATAAAAGATAAGAAATTAATAATACAAATTAGTTAATAATACAAAGATTTTAATGACTTCAAGGATAAATGTTGCGAAACACATTTTGCTATCTTTTTGACAAGTTGGAATGCTATAAGATGTGTTTTTTGTTTTAATTTTACTACAATGATATAATAGTAAAAATGTCACTTTCTTTTTCTTTCCTTTTATCTCATGAACACATAAAATGCTTAATTTCCTTTCTTTTCCTTTTATTTTCATTAAACTCGGGAACACGAAAGAAAATCCTAACTTTTCCTTTCTTTCCTATTCTAGTTTCCTTTCCTTTCCTTTCTGTTCTTTTGTTAAATGAAACTTGGAAACACATTGTAAGGTATTATATCTATGAGGAGCACGTGGTAAGTATTACATGATATATTTGATTATTTATACCAACTTAAAAAACTTATTTAAGTTGAAATTTGAGAATTGACTGATTAATTAAAAAAATAACTAACCTGAATTTGGTTTGTAATTATTATTAACAACAAGGTGAGCACTTTGAGATTCAGGTACTTCAAAACTCATGTAAGACCTAGTAGGAAATCACATAGACATGACTCTATAATGCTATTAAGCATAATTGATAATAATAATAATAATAGGACAAACGTTTATGTCGCACCCTCAAAATCCACTAACGGAGTTTTACCGTCAGAGGGTGTGAACTGGCAGGATCGGAATCATCAGTTATAATCAAAACATAAAATAAAGTTTCAAAACCATGAAAATGTTTACGAGTAATTAAATGCGGAAGCGTAAAAACCTTTAATCAAAAGTTGCGTCACGCAGGATGACTTAAAACCAAAGATAATCGTTAAAAATAAGTTTGCAGGACAAAAGCGTTTTCAATCAATGCATGTTCCTAAACCGCGCGCCCGCCTCGGCTACCTGAGAATAACATACTAAAAGTGTCAACACAAGGTTGGTGAGTTCACAAGTTATATAAAATAAATCGTTTAGCGTTTGCGTTCAGCGTTTTACGTTAAGCGTTTTGCGTAACCACTTTACGGCGTTTTGCGTTACCAGATAGTGTTATGTCAAATTATATATCGATAGGTAGCTAGTCTATACAACAAGTATTACTAAGTGTTCGACACCGAAGCTGACTCGTTTAATAAGTGCCTTGTCACCAGGTCCTCCAGACCATGGTACGTGTTAGCCAAAATTACACCCGCTCGACCTCCAGTCGAGTTTAGCGTTGGGTGGGGTTTGTCAAACCCAGTAGTACTACTCAACAGTGACTCGCTATTCTAAATATTAACCGGTTCGATGTGTAGGACTTCAAATATTTCGTTTGCCACTTAGCCTTTACAAGTGATATATAATTTATAACAAAATCTTAAATGCGTTGTGGAGTATGTTATCTCCCCCAAGTGAAAAGCGTTTGAAAACAGTTTAAAGAGGGGAAAGTGAAACTCACTGTTTGCGAAGAATTTCCCAAAATAAATCACCAAGATGCGCGTCACCGAAAAACTCTCTCTAACGTTCTAAAACAACAAAGAGATTTTTCTAAGTGTCGGAATATTATCGAGTCTCTAGACCCGGCACATAATACCTATGCACATAACATGTTTCGTGTTTCGTTCGTGAATCGTGTGTGACTTTAACAAGTGTTTTTGTGACACATCACATGTGTAAGCAACCATATACGTGTCATGTATTCATAACGTAAATTACTAGCAATTCTTCTCCGTAAGGGCATTTTGGTCAACAATTAACAATCAACTAGCCATTATTCCCCATAAGGGCATTTTGGTCAAATTATGACAATCAATTAGCAGTTATTCCCCGCAAGGGCATTTTAGTCAAAACACGACAATTATCTTGCAATCATTCCCCTCAAGGGCAATTTGGTCAAAACACGATAATAAATTAGCAAGTATCATATTTCATGCATTTTCACAAAACTCAGCAGCTAGTTTCACCGAGACAGAAATCCTACTAGAAGGATTGTACTACTTCACCGATCATAGCATCTCAATTAATTTACCAAAAATCATCACAGAAGCACATACGTCTTAGGTTTCCAGAACATATTTTATTACATTTTTATTCCTCATAGTTTTCTCACAATCATCAAATCATTACAGCAAACTCATAACAGTCAAATTCATGCGCAACAGAATGTTATTTGCAATTTCCGTTCAACGAAAAATCCAATAAATGCAAGACCACTTGGGTTAGGTTCCTAACTCAATGAGTCAACTTCCAGAAGTGGAACCAACCCAATTGGTCTCGTAGTTCATGTGATATAACATTTACAACATAACCTAACAGCAGGTCTAACAGCTCAGCTTTGCACAACATTTTTGTAAAATCATAAAAGTTAACTTCTACTTGTCCAAAAATTACAAGTTTATATTCTTTAGAAACCAGACTCAGCCTAGTTTACTGTAGTACCAACAATCTCAACCAATTTTCATGTTTACACTTCGTTACAGTCACTTAAACATCAAATACACATTCTGTCCAGAAACTGTTTGCATCCAAACTCAACATAATAACAACCTATGAACTATCATGCATTCATATGACCCTCTAGACTCCATAAACACCATCCATGCACATCAATTACATATTACATACTTGATTAGGGTTTGTGTTTGAACTCAAATCAAAGACACAACAATCATCATGCAACAAGATTCAATCTAGTTATCAAATCATCATCCAAATAACAACAATCATATTAACTATATGCACTCATGAAATCGGCCAGCTAGGGTTTGTTATTAACCCAAAAAACATCAAAATCAATCAACAAGAATGTAAAGGATGATCAATTATACCTTCCTAGCACCTAGTTCTTCAATCAAACACTTGATTTGAGGGTTGAATGTGTATGTAGAGTGGACGGCAGCCAAGGAGAGGGGGGGGGGGGTGGGGTTCCAATCGGGTTAGGGTTAATAATAATAATAATAAATGTTAGGTTTAAGTTAATGATATATTTATAGACATACAAGTTACACTCAAGTACCTCCACTTTCAATTGTTGTTTTTCTAACTTAACCAACTAGTTTATGTCTTGAGTTAACGTTTTATACTATGTTATCACATAACACATAAGTCTAACACATAATTATCACATAATTATTGTTTTGACGTTTTTCGTTTATTCATCAATCGTTTGCGTCAACTCGTTTGCGTTTCGGTGCAAATCCCGAAAGACTACACACGTAGTAAGTGTTAAGCGTCATTTAAACCCTAGTTTAAATGTAATGAAGTGTGTGTTATAGATTCAATGATCTTAAGTTTGAATTGACGGAGTTGAGTTAACGGAGTTAACCTGAAATTGACGATTGTCACATCATTCCCATGTTAAAGAATTTTCGTCCCGAAAATTTGAGTCAAGTCGTGATGAGTGTCTGAAAGAGTAAGAAAAAAATTTCAGTTTGTCATATCATCCCCTAGTAGAAAGAAATTTCGTCCCGAAATTTAATTCATACCTCCGGTGATGTCTGACGGTTTTCCGAGTTTCGCAGTTTTCTATGTTTGGTTAGCCCCTCAAAAAGGTGAGGATACTTTTTCATCATTTGATCCTCGCGTTCCCACGTGAACTCCGGTCCACGTATCGAGTTCCAACGAACCTTTACAATTGGAATTTTGCTGTGCTTGGGCGTTTTGGTTTCCCAATCCAAAACCTCGACTGGTTCCTCAATGAAACGTAACTGTTCATCAACTTGTAGTTCCTCCAAAGAGACTACTTGGGTTTCATCAGACAGGCATTTCTTCAAATTTGACACGTGGAATACAATGTGTACGCCACTGAGTTCTGTTGGTAGGTCCAGTCGGTACGCCACCGGACCAATGCGCTCAGTTATCCGGTACGGACCAACATACCGTGGGTTGAGTTTGTTTCGCTTCCCAAAGCGAACCACACCTTTCCAAGGTGAGACTTTGAGTAACACCCGATCGTTCACTTGAAATTTGAGAGGTTTTCGGCGCTTGTCGGCGTAACTCTTTTGGCGATCTCGCGCTGCAGCCATGCGATTTCGGATTTGAACAATCTTTTCCGAAGTTTCGAGTACCAGTTCCGGACCAGTGATTTGGCTGTCACCCACCTCTGCCCAGCAGAGTAGTGATCGACACTTCCGTCCATACATCGCTTCAAACGGCGCTGCCTTAATACTTGCGTGGTAGCTGTTATTGTACGAAAACTCTACCAAGGGTAAGTGGGGTTCCCAACTTTTTCTGAAATCCAATACGCAGGCACGCAACATATCCTCCAGGGTCTGTATAGTTCGCTCACTTTGCCCATCCGTCTGAGGATGGTATGCTGTGCTCATATCGAGACGGGTGCCTAGTGCGCTTTGCATCGACTTCCAAAAGTGCGAAGTGAAACGAAAATCTCGATCAGAAATGATTGAGACAGGCACTCCGTGTCTAGACACTACTTCCTTCATGTAAACACGAGTCAGTCTTTCCATTTTGTCCGTTTCTTTAATTGCTAGGAAGTGTGCCGATTTAGTCAACCGGTCAACGATCACCCAGATGGTATCGCATTCCGTCGGTGTCTTAGGTAAACCCGTAATAAAATCCATTGAGATGTGTTCCCATTTCCACATTGGGAGTTCCGGTTGTTGCAGTAGACCAGATGGTTTCTGGTATTCTATCTTGACTCTGGCACAAGTCAAGCATTTGCTCACGTAGGTGGCAATGTCGGCTTTCATGTTCGGCCACCAGTAAAGTGCCTTTAAATCATGATACATTTTATCTGAGCCAGGGTGGATAGAATATCGGGACTTGTGTGCTTCGTCCATCACTAGAGTTCTCAACTCTCCGTATCGTGGAACCCAAATCCGGTTCTCAAAATATCGAACCCCGTCCGATCTGGTTTCAAGTTGTTTGTTCATGCCCCGCATGAGTTCCGATGGAAGATTGTCATCTTTCAAAGCTTCAAGTTACGCATTGCGAATCTGATCGGGTAAGCTGGCATGAATCGTGAGTTGCAATGCTCTCACCCGTCTGGGTTTATCTGTTTCTTTTCTGCTGAGGGCGTCGGCCACCACATTGGCCTTGCCAGGGTGGTACTTGATGGCACAATCATAATCCTTGAGCAGCTCGACCCAACGACGCTGTCGCATGTTCAGCTCCTTCTGATCGTAGATATGTTGGAGACTCTTGTGGTCGGTGTAAATGGTAAACTTGGTACCGTACAAGTAATGCCTCCATATCTTAAGAGCAAACACCACAGCTCCGAGTTCCAAATCGTGGGTCGTGTAGTTCTTCTCGTGAACCCGTAGTTGTCGAGAGGCGTAGGCTATAACTTTCTCGAGTTGCATCAGCACACAACCGAGACCTTGTATAGATGCGTCACAGTGTACCTCAAAATTTTCCGTTCCCTCGGGGAGGGATAGAATAGGGGCGCTACAAAGCTTGGTTTTCAACAGTTGAAAAGCGGATTCTTGCGCGTCACCCCAATTGTACTTAGTGCCCTTGTGAGTCAAAGCGGTGAGGGGTTGAGCAATCTTTGAAAATCCCTCGATGAAACGCCGGTAGTAGCCGGCCAGTCCTAGGAATTGTCGCACCTCAGTCGGAGTCTTAGGTGCTTCCCAGTTTTGGATGGCCTCTACCTTACCGGGATCGACATGGATACCATTCTCGCTGATCACATGTCCTAAAAAGTGAACCTCGCGAATCCAAAATTCACATTTCGAGAGTTTAGCATACAGTTGTTCCTTCTTCAATAGTTCCAGAATTACCCTTAGGTGCTCTTCGTGGTCAGTCTCGTTCTTGGAGTAGACGAGAATATCATCGATGAAAACAATCACAAACTTGTCGAGGTACGCCTTGCATACTCGATTCATGAGATCCATAAATACGGCTGGTGCGTTGGTTAGGCCAAAAGGCATAACCGAAAACTCGTAATGACCATACCGTCTGAAAGCCGTCTTTGAGATATCTTCTTCGCGCACTCTAAGCTGATGGTAACCAGATCGCAGATCGATCTTCGAGTAGTAACTCGATCCTTGAAGCTGGTCAAACAAATCATCAATTCGGGGTAAAGGATAACGGTTCTTGACCGTCACCTTGTTCAATTCCCGATAGTCGATGCACATTCGGAAAGTCCCGTCTTTCTTTCGGACAAACAAGACAGGGGCTCCCCACGGCGATGAGCTAGGTCGGATAAAACCCTTATCCAACAAATCTTGCAACTGAGTGGACAACTCCTGAAGTTCCGCCGGTGCAAGCCGATACGGGGCTCGTGCTATGGGTGCTGCACCGGGTGTCAACTCGATTTGAAATTCGACTTGACGAATAGGAGGGAGTCCGGGCAAATCCTCCGGGAAAACTTCCAGGAAGTCTCGCACAACAGGTATATCTTCAATTCGTTTCTCCTCCGCGGGTTTCTCAACAATCTGCGCCAAAATTGCCGGATGACCCTTTCGTAGATACTTCTGCGCCTTCATAAGGGTAATGACGCTGGTGGTCATGCCGCTTCTCTCGCCTCGGACCGAAATGATCTCGCCGGAAGGGGTGGTAATATGGACTATCTTATCGTGGCATATAATCTCCGCTCGGTTCTCGGATAACCAGTCCATGCCGACAACGACATCGAAACTACTAAGCGTAAAAGGAATAAGGTCGATATCAAAGACATGACCTGACAGTTTTAACTTACATCCCGCAAGTACATGAGTCGTTACTATAGTCTTACCGTCAGCTAATTCAACAGGAAACTTAGCATCTAACGGAATTGGAGTTACGTCTAAGAGTTGACTAAAGGCTTTCGACACAAAACTCCTATCAGCTCCAGTGTCAAACAATACAGAAGCAAAACAATCGTTTACAGGGAACTTACCAGTCAACACGTGCGGATCTTTGCGGGCTTGACCCGACCCAATCACAAACGCTCTTCCCTTGCCATTGCTTCCACCACTACTGCCACTTCCATTACCTCCATTGTTGTCATTTTATTTCAGCTTGGGGCAATCTTTTCTGAAATGACCTTCCTGCCCACATTCAAAGCATCCTTTCGTCGTCATAGGTGGCTTAGGAGCACCCTTTGCCGCAAGGTCTCCTCTACATTCTTTCGCTTGGTGACCCATCTTTCCGCATCTCTGACACTTGGCACGGTCACACTGGCCAACATGATGATAGTTGCACCTGTTGCACTTTGGATATTTCCCAGCATATCCGCTCGAAACCTGCCCGCTACCGTTGTTGTTGTTGTGATTCTGAGTGTTAAAGCTCCGAGTGAATTCGGGCTTACGGTAGTGTTGTTGCGGTGGGAGGTTCGAGGATGAAGATCTGGTGTTGTCAAACTTCCTCTTCCCGCTGTTCGGGTTGCTGTTGCTGTTATTGTCGTTACTCTGGTTGTCACGGGCTTTAACGGTCAACCCCTAGGTGGTAACGCACCTTGGGTCACAGCCTGATCCGTCAGTTTGTGAGCTAAACGGATCGCTTGTTGGATCGTGGCTGGTCTGGAAGACGTCACCATGCCCTGAATCTGCGGTGCTAATCCATCAATGTACATTTCTATCCTCTTGCTCGGCGGATCCACCATCCGCGGACACATCACAGCCAACTCGTGCGAATGGGTAGTGTAGGCTTCGATTTCCGAACCCACCATCTTCAGTGACCAAAATTCCGACTCTAACTTCGAAATCTCATCTCTCAGACAGTACTCCTCTCGCATCATATTTTTGAACTCCTCCCAGTTCATCGCATTTGCCAGTTCCAATCCAAGGATCTGGACGTTCGAATTCCACCAAGTGAGGGCGGAATCCTCAAGTGTCCCAGCAACGAATTTGACCCTACTGGCAGGGGGACAATTACACATCTCAAAGGCAGACTCGGCCTTCTCAGCCCAACGCAGGAAGCCTATAGCTCCCTCAGTGCCCTTAAACGTACTGGGCTTGCAGTCAAGGTAGTTCTTGAAGGTACACGTTCCACTCGGATCTCCAGCTTGATTCTGAACGTGTGCGGCTAAAGCGGCCGCAACATGGTCGTTCAGCAGAGTTTGGAGTTCAGCTGCAGTCAAGCTGATGTTACCACGTCCTCGTCCAGCGTTTCTTCCAGCCATTTCCTAGAATCACAGTATAAAATGTTAGACATGAATTTTTCTTTCATATATAACACACCATACATGTAATAAAAAGATAGGTAAGAAAGAAATAAGAAACAACATCACATCACAACCACATATTAGTCTAAATAAAAATTCATGATTAAAACCATTGTATTCGCTACAAAGTATTTCCAATCAATCCTTAAAAATCATAGAAAAAATAATAGTTCGGATGGAGACAACCCCTCCATCTAAGTGTCATCATTACTAGATGTCGTCATCTGAGGACACCTCTGAGTGTGCCTCCTCCTCAGCCGGTTCTTCCTCCGGTTCTTCTTCGGGTTCCTCCTCGGGATCTTCCTCAGGCTCCTCTTCGGGATCTTCTTCAGGTTCGGCCTCAGGCCCCGCCTCAGGTTCGGCTGCGTTCTGAGCAAGTTGAATTTGCAAGACATCGCAACGCTCCAACGCTATCTCAGTTCGGGTCCTTGCTTCTTGGAGTTGCTCTTTCAAGTCTATCATCTCAACTTGCATCTTCATCATAACTTTCATCTGTTGATCACTAGTCTCTTGCATTTCCTTCATTGCCGCTGCCATGCGGGCAATCTCCTCCTTAGTCTCGGTTCCGTCTTTTAACATTCTGGAAACGTTCTCCCTCGTATAGCGCATGTAACCCACGTCACGCTCCAAGCATGAAACAACAGCTGCGAGAACTCTCTCTACAGGTTCGGTTATGGGTGGTAGGGTGTTGGGATAAGCAGGGTGGTTCGGGTGAGGCAACGGGGGAACTTGTTCGCGATAGACCATACGTCTGATCATGTTAGGGTACCAATCCCAGCTAACGTCGTTTTCGTAAATGCCTCCGGATAGGCAGTACCTCTTCGGTGCGGGAGCTTCGAGTTCCGGGACTACTCGGGGTGGCGAGGCGGTAGGTAACTGCGGTTCCTTCCCGTGAGCATGCGTCATCGAATCGGATGATGATGAGGGTGGCGTCGACATTCCTACAGGTAAGCCGTGTATGCGCGCGCGTATGAGTGAAAGAGGTAAAAGGATAAGATTACAAGACTACACAAACCTATGCAGTGCATATCATTATAACTAATAGGTCGCCGCGGTTATAGTCTAGTATGCATGCAGCTTCTAGTTCGCTATAACCAATGGATCTGATACCAATCTGTCACACCCTCAAAATCCACTAACGGAGTTTTACCGTCAGAGGGTGTGAACTGGCAGGATCGGAATCATCAGTTATAATCAAACCATAAAATAAAGTTTCAAAACCATGAAAACGTTTACGAGTAATTAAATGCGGAAGCGTAAAAACCTTTAATCAAAAGTTGCGTCACGCAGGACGACTTAAAACCAAAGATAATCGTTAAAAATAAGTTTGCAGGACAAAAGCGTTTTCAATCAATGCATGTTCCTAAACCGCGCGCCCACCTCGGCTACCTGAGAATAACATACTAAAAGTGTCAACACAAGGTTGGTGAGTTCACAAGTTATATAAAATAAATCGTTTAGCGTTTGCGTTCAGCGTTTTACGTTAAGCGTTTTGCGTAACCACGTTACGGCGTTTTGCGTTACCAGATAGTGTTATGTCAAATTATATATCGATAGGTAGCTAGTCTATACAACAAGTATTACTAAGTGTTCGACACCGAAGCTGACTCGTTTAATAAGTGCCTTGTCACCAGGTCCTCCAGACCATGGTACGTGTTAGCCAAAATTACACCCGCTCGACCTCCAGTCGAGTTTAGCGTTGGGTGGGGTTTGTCAAACCCAGTAGTACTACTCAACAGTGACTCGCTATTCTAAATATTAACCGGTTCGATGTGTAGGACTTCAAATATTTCGTTTGCCACTTAGCCTTTACAAGTGATATATAATTTATAACAAAATCTTAAATGCGTTGTGGAGTATGTTATCTCCCCCAAGTGAAAAGCGTTTGAAAACAGTTTAAAGAGGGGAAAGTGAAACTCACTGTTTGCGAAGAATTTCCCAAAATAAATCACCAAGATGCGCGTCACCGAAAAACTCTCTCTAACGTTCTAAAACAACAAAGAGATTTTTCTAAGTGTCGGAATATTATCGAGTCTCTAGACCCGGCACATAATACCTATGCACATAACATGTTTCGTGTTTCGTTCGTGAATCGTGTGTGACTTTAACAAGTGTTTTTGTGACACATCACATGTGTAAGCAACCATATACGTGTCATGTATTCATAACGTAAATTACTAGCAATTCTTCTCCGTAAGGGCATTTTGGTCAACAATTAACAATCAACTAGCCATTATTCCCCATAAGGGCATTTTGGTCAAATTATGACAATCAATTAGCAGTTATTCCCCGCAAAGGCATTTTAGTCAAAACACGACAATTATCTTGCAATCATTCCCCTCAAGGGCAATTTGGTCAAAACGCGATAATAAATTAGCAAGTATCATATTTCATGCATTTTCACAAAACTCAGCAGCTAGTTTCACCGAGACAGAAATCCTACTAGAAGGATTGTACTACTTCACCGATCATAGCATCTCAATTAATTTACCAAAAATCATCACAGAAGCACATACGTCTTAGGTTTCCAGAACATATTTTATTACATTTTTATTCCTCATAGTTTTCTCACAATCATCAAATCATTACAGCAAACTCATAACAGTCAAATTCATGCGCAATAGAATGTTATTTGCAATTCCCGTTCAACGAAAAATCCAATAAATGCAAGACCACTTGGGTTAGGTTCCTAACTCAATGATTCAACTTCCAGAAGTGGAACCAACCCAATTGGTCTCGTAGTTCATGTGATATAACATTTACAACATAACCTAACAGCAGGTCTAACAGCTCAGCTTTGCACAACATTTTTGTAAAATCATAAAAGTTAACCTCTACTTGTCCAAAAATTACAAGTTTATATTCTTTAGAAACCAGACTCAGCCTAGTTTACTGTAGTACCAACAATATCAACCAATTTTCATGTTTACACTTCGTTACAGTCACTTAAACATCAAATACACATTCTGTCCAGAAACTGTTTGCATCCAAACTCAACATAATAACAACCTATGAACTATCATGCATTCATATGACCCTCTAGACTCCATAAACACCATCCATGCACATCAATTACATATTACATACTTGATTAGGGTTTGTGTTTGAACTCAAATCAAAGACACAACAATCATCATGCAACAAGATTCAATCTAGTTATCAAATCATCATCCAAATAACAACAATCATATTAACTATATGCACTCATGAAATCGGCCAGCTAGGGTTTGTTATTAACCCAACAAACATCAAAATCAATCAACAAGAATGTAAAGGATGATCAATTATACCTTCCTAGCACCTAGTTCTTCAATCAAACACTTGATTTGAGGGTTGAATGTGTATGTAGAGTGGACGGAAGCCAAGGAGAGGGGGGGTGGGGTTCCAATCGGGTTAGGGTTAATAATAATAATAATAGTTAGGTTTAAGTTAATGATATATTTATAGACATACAAGTTACACTCAAGTCCCTCCACTTTCAATTGTTGTTTTTCTAACTTAACCAACTAGTTTATGTCTTGAGTTAATGTTTTATACTATGTTATCACATAACACATAAGTCTAACACACAATTATCACATAATTATTGTTTTGACGTTTTTCGTTTATTCATCAATCGTTTGCGTCAACTCGTTTGCGTTTCGGTGCAAATCCCGAAAGACTACACACGTAGTAAGTGTTAAGCCTCATTTAAACCCTAGTTTAAATGTAATGAAGTGTGTGTTATAGATTCAATGATCTTAAGTTTGAATTGACGGAGTTGAGTTAACGGAGTTAACCTAAAATTGACTATTGTCATAGTTTATGGCTCGTTTTTTCATATATTACCAATTCAAATTTGTAACACACAATAAATACCAAATTGCTCACGTTATAAAGAAACCGAAAACTAATGTTATTGCACCAATGTTTAAACCAAAATCAAATTGTTTAAATAACCCAAGCACACAAATGTATCCAAGCGAAGTTAAAGGGGTTTCAAAATTCAATCCATAACTTAGGCATGACTACAATCGAAAGTTTCACTTACGTGAACCCTTCACCCAAAAAAGAACACAAGCAATTTAGCCTTGCATCTGCATTATGGAATCGTCAAAACTTAATTTGGATGATGGTAACATGAGTTGACAGAGAATCATGGTGTTTAGAAACTCACAAAGTTGCTCTTTTTGTCCAGAAACTCGCCTCTCATCCCTTGAGGCCGAATGATTTTAAAAACCCGAGACTATGGGGTTAAATAACAAAAAATTGCCAGAAAACCGGAAACCGACCCTTGACGTATCATACACTGGGTCGCGGTATGGTACATGCCACACCCCCATCTTAGGCCTAAGCGTGTGACCAACATTTGGTACACTTTTTGTAATTAAATCAGAGTTACGGATTTGTGCGGAAATATTTGCGTGGATTAAAATATTAATATTTACATAACAAAACACGGGATTATAAAATACCTGGTTTAATGTTTACAAAAATGATTACTTGTTTATCGAACCACCATTTACATATTTAAAGTTTAACACAAATGATCTCAGCCATCGGATCGCCTATTTAGGACTCGATTCTTCAAGCTCGTATATCCTTCGTTACCTGTAAAACAGTTTGAAAATGCGTCAGCAACACATGATGGTGAATAAGCTGACGCATAAAATATTTTTATTTACTTAATTACCCCTCGAGATGTAACTTAGGTCTCGGCCCATCGTGGCTTAGGAATAATCAAGTTAAAAACTTAAACACAATTATAAACTCAAGCTCTACTCGAAACCGCTCAGCAAACACCACATCGTTCGAGATTACTTAGCTATCATCAGTATACACATGATTACCCTTTCTCGGACGTAACTTAGGTCCGGCCTATCGTGGCGGAGGCATATAACCAGGTGTGGCGCGGTGTGCCCACCGTCTACCACATATGTAAGGATCCAAACAAACGTACACGACAACCTAAGGACTTGCGATTAATTTTGTTCATAATGTTTTAGAGATACGTAATCTCATGTAATCAATTTCACTTTGACTCGATTAAACAAGTTATAAAAGTTTGGGCGTATTCACCTTGAAAAGATCAACTTCACTTCACTGATCGGTCTTTCTTTAGCTATATCTGACCTATAGTACGAGTATAACCTTTAGTTATTACTAGATCAATAATCTAGCTTTAGACCTTTAGTCTATTTTTGTTTAATCTTTACCTCGATTATATTTTATTTATAAACCTTTAGTTCAAAACAACATTTCTTTATTTAACAAGTTTAAACCTTTAGTTTTACTTGTTTACTTTTCTAAACACTACGTTTCTTCGTTTCTTCTTCAGGAAGAAACGTATACTTTATTTCTTTTCTTATTATTTAAGAAACTTATATAATAAGAATAACAATTACTTTATATTCATATTTCTTATTTATATTTCTTTTGTTTGTTCTCGAGGTATTGATGAATTAGTAAAGGAGTATTTTTTAATGATAAAACCCTAGTAAAAGTAAGAATGAAAAAACAAACGTGGAAGAAAAACGTTACAGCAGAGATTCGAACCCAGGTTCTTTCAGAACGTGATGGACAGAGAAAGCTCAAGAAATAATATTTTACCACTAGACCAACACCTAACTTGTTAATATAAGTTCACCTCTAAAACTCTTATGGGCTCACTAAAATTTTTTCTATATCGTCTCTACGGAATTTTCAAAAACCATTGGGCGTCCGTGCACCCGAGGGCTCCTTAGTAGGTATGCCGCTGCCTAGGTTCGATTTCAACCCTTATCATTTAGTAAGGGTGTGCATGGGTCGGTTTGGGGCGGTTTTGGGTCAAACCCATAACCATAACCATAACCGATATGTCGGTTAATAGATAACCGTAACAATAACCGATCCATTATGGCGGTTACGGTTAATCGGTTTTGAAGGTTATAACGAGTCGGTTATGGGTCGGTCAACCATAACCAAAAACAATGTATTGGGCCTAAAAGTTTGCACCAAATATTAAAAAAACTGACATGATATAATTCAACAAAATATATAATTCATAATATTAATATCAAATATTAAATATAATGGAATTTAAGTTAATTTGATAACAAAGTTGAACCGAAAACATCAAAATGGTATAATCTAACAATATGTTTACTGAAAGTAAGTCCCACACATATTGTTGGTTAAGTAAATGGTCGGTTCGGTTATGGCAGGTTTGGAAGTATCTTTAGCCAAAACCGACCCACATTTGACGGTTTTAAAAAATTCATTAAAACCGACCCACCGGTTATGACGGTTATCGGTGAAAATCGGTTCGGTTATGACGGTTATGGTTCGGTTAACGGTTATAGCGGTTAAGTTGCTCACCACTATCATTTAGTTATAGCGGCACCAGGTGATGATTACAGACTACGCGAGTAAGTGAGGTTCATTAGTTGGATAATTGAACTGAAATTTATCTCATCACTACGCGATTAAGTGAGTATTTATGAGCGTTTGTCTTAGATAGGAATTTCTCTTAAATCAAAAGACGGATGCATCTCCATATACTTAAATATTAAATTTAGCCAGTAACCTATTTGAAAAATTCGTTTCCTCCGTAAAACAAAAATAAATATAGTTTGAATTAAGTTTTAATGTCCACTAACGGTGTATACAACATATCACCGCCTGGTGACTTTATCATTTTGCAATTAACTCGATTCTCTTCTTCGATAAAATTTGTTTTTCCCAATTTTCTCACACTCAATATATCCATCTTTTTTCCATTATTTGTCGACTTCTTAATAAAACCCACCTACCTTGATAGCGATTAATTCACTCCTGCCTCTAAAGATTCCGCCACAAACAGGTATATTATTATTATTATTATTATTATTATTATTATTTCTTCACTCGCGTTTGTAGATTTAGGGTTTCGTGTAAAACCCATATGATTATTGCTTCGATTTCGTTGATTTTAAGTGGGTGTGTCAGTGGGTTTCACCTAATAGCAAGCCTTCATCTGTCAATGGCGGTTTCAAAACCCTAAAAATCGGTTTTTGATTGATGGGTATTGAGAATCTTTAAGTTTAATTTCGATATTTAATAATTTTATGTTAATTTTGGGTTTTACTGTTTCTTGTTTAAAAATTTAGGTTGAATTTTGATTTTGTGTTGTTTAATTGTTTTCAGAAATGGAAGTATTTGATGCGAACAAGATTGCAGATGAAACCCTAACTGGGGGTTCTTTAATTTCTCAATTAGATGAAGATGCGAACACGATCTTGAGACCGACTTTGGAGGAAACAGTTGGTGGTGATGATTTGGGGGTGGAGGTTGTAACAACTACTGTTGTCGAAAAGACGGAGGTTTCGGTTGTTGAGATGGTTCAAAACGATAAAGAAGACGAGGTTATGAAGAGTGTTGAACATGTGGAAGAAGGGGTTTTTGGTAAGTCGGATGGTAATGATGATGTTGATGAGGGTATTGATGTAAATCGCGATGAGAATGGAGCAGCTGTAGCTATGGATGTGGATGGTTCTTTGGAAATCGGTTTATCCGTGGAGAAACAGAATAATAATGAAAATGGAAGCAAGATTTTGGATGAGGAAATGGTTGAAAATCGGGAAGATACTGGTGAAAAGTTAGCAGAAAACGAGCAGGAAGAACATGAAGATCACGGTTTCATTGTTGGGGATTTTGTGTGGGGGAAAATCAAGAGTCACCCATGGTGGCCGGGTCAGATATACGACCCATCTGATGCATCGGATCACGCAGCAAGATTGAAACACAAAGGTCAAATCTTGGTTGCGCATTTTGGAGACGGGTCATTTTCTTGGTGCACCCCGTCACAGTTAAAGCCCTTTATCGACCACTTTCAAGAAATGTCAAGACAGAGTGAATCGAAGAAGTTCGTGTATGCGGTTCAAATGGCTGTTGAGGAAGTTAGTAGGCTTGTGGAGGAAGGTTTGATGTGTAAATGTCAAACGGTCAACCGAGTTGACCATGTTGGTGTGTTAAACAGAGGGGTTAAGGAAGGAGTGCCTGTGCCAAAAGGGAACACGGTTAAAGTCTTTTTGGACCAAATCAAGCCGGCTCATCTTCTTACAACCTTGAAAGATTCGGCTACCTTGGACCCCAGTGCAGGACGAGCGGAGCTTGAACTCACTTTGTTGAAAAGCTTCTTGAGTGCGTTTTATAGCCAAAAAGGTGGTCACTTGCTGGTGAAATATCATGATCCAATGTGTATTGAGGGTCTTGAAGACAAGTCAAAAGGTGGGGTTGTTGCTGATTCTGATATTAAAGGCCCTTCGGAAAGCATAGACAATGGCGGCGATAAGTTGCATCAAAATCGGAAACAAAAGAGTGTGGCCGAGTTGTTGAAAGAAGACGAGCCGGCTAAATCCAAGAAATCGACAATCGCCAAAAATGGCGGTTCTGGTAAGAGAAAACGGAAGGAGGTAGTGGTATCGGTTACCCCCGAAAGCGACCATGAAAGTGGTGATGGCGGCGGCGGTGTTGAAGACGAAACGATGTCGCCTCGCCAAAGGAAGAAAAGCAAGTATCTTTCACCACCTTATTATAGTCCGGTCGGGAGTGGGAGGCTTTCAGCGTTCGGTTCAGGTCCGGGTTCAGGTTCGTTTAAAGAATCCAAACTCGAGGCCAAGCCCGAGCTTGAACCCGAGAAGGTTTCGGAAAAGGCTGTAAAACGTGTTAAAGATTCTTCGTCAAAGAAGAGTAGCAGGAAGAAAACCCGTCAAAACGGAGGGGTGAACAAAGGGTCGGAATCTCAAGAAGAACCAAGTGCAGGTGTGAATGTGAACAAGGTGTTGCACGGGCTGCTGCGTGTGGCTCTTGATCCGACGTCTTCTAATGACAAAAACGCCCCTGCGGTTACTGACTTCATTTCATCCTACCGGAGCTCTGTCTTTAAAGAAGGGCCAGGCCACCAAACTGATGGGAAGAAAGATGCTGGAGTCACTGATGGGGGCCTAGAGTTTATCAAGCAGAAGCTCGAGTCAATGATGGGGATCGTGCAGGGGTGTGAAGAGACTGAAATGAGGGCGGATTTGAAGGCAACTCTGGAAGGAGGGATAAAAGAGGTTCTTGAGAAGGTTGGTAGCATGAAGGGAGAGTGAGTTTAGTTTAATGTTTGTTTTGGTAGTAGTAATCTAGATAAATGTTTGTTTTGCGTATCAGTAGATCTTTGTTTTTATGTTGTATTGGCACATCAGTTTGTAGGTTGTAGACGAGTTTGGTCTCAGAAATCTAGTTACATAGAAGATAAATGTAGGAATTTAACATATCACTCTTTTGACTTTCACTTTCACTTTCACTTTCACTTGATGCAAATGAAAACGCAAACAATAGTAAGACACGGTTTAACACAAACAGTTCTTAATCAACAACTTCGATAACCATTCACTACAAATAATTAAAAGTTTCAACCAACAAGAAAGAAACCCTAGATCCCATCTTAGAGATAGATAGGACCGAATTCAAACAAGAAACAAGAAGATAATAAAAAGTGGAAAGAAAAGTGTAACAATCAAAGCAAAACCAAATGGTAATGGAATCCTCCACTCTCTATAAACACGTCGACCTTTAACCCGACTCTCTGTATCTGCCCAATTCCATGGAACCCAATATCCCCACGACTCATGGTAGTAATGTCCACCGCTCCATCAACCCACTCCCATTCCCCACTCAACTCCCCCCCCCCCCCCCCCCCCCCCAAAAAAAAAAAAAATCTTAGAGGAGTTTTTTCTATCAAAATGGGTGTGCTGGAAAAATTATTAACCAAAATAGATTATTTGAAAGGGTTCTACTAGGGACACTCAAGAGAAATTAAAAAACAATCCACCAATCCGCCATGGATTGGTCTATCTGTCAAGGATAACCCTTAAAAGTCGTGTCTTTTTCTTGTTTTTTATTTTATTTTTTTTGGTTTTTGTATTTTTGTTGTTTTTTCTTTTATTTTTTTATTTTGTTTGTTTTTCCTTTTGTATTAGTAATCTTAAAAAAAAAATACCTTTTTAAATATTTTTTATTTTAAACCAAGTTTCGGGTAAAACCGAGTAAAAGTCGAACTTCTCGTTTTAACAAGCTATCACTATTTAAATCACCAAAAATATTTCCTAACATTTTTAACTTGTGTTTCATTTTATATTATTTAAATTTATAAGTTTATTATGTGTTGGAACCAAACTTGGTTTAATACCAAGATTGAGCTGATTTACATTCGCTTAAACCCGAGTTTGGGACTTTAATTAATAAAAATTCTCAAACTTGTTTACGCTACTAATTTTATAAAAGTAATTCATATATTTAAATAGAATTGTTTGACGAGTTTGAATAATACGAGGATATAAAATGAATTAAACAAAATTAAATACTCATAAATACAAGATTTTTATAATAAGAAAGTTCTGAATTACATTCCCAAGTCGGGTAAACATAAACAAATACAAATACGAAAAATCCGAGATGTTACGATGGTAGGATGACAACGACGATGCTGCTGGGATAAGCCCACCACACGCAGACGACACGACGACGCGGGTGGTGTTGAAGTTTAGATTTGTTTTTGTGTTTTGTTTCTTTTTCTTTCGAACTCCTTATATATTTAATATTATTATATAAATTTTGTTTTGTTTATGTTGTTTCGTTTCAATTTTAAGATTGTTGTTTCGTTGCAATTTTAAAACCGATGGATTAAAAACGAAAAATTATTGAAAATAAAAATTGGTTGCACCCCAGTAACACAAAAACAAAACAAACAAAATCTAAAAATAAAAATGTAAAAAGACAGCAAAAGGTAAATAAAACAATAAAATAATAAAAAGAAAGACAACAAAAAGACAAAAAAACACATTTTTTCAAAACATCTCATAGTGTTTTTAAAAATAAAAAACATTGGGTGTCTCTAGTAAACCCCCATTTAAAAACTATTAACCAAAATGGGTGTTTCTCATTTATCCCTTTATTTAACTTATTAATATCTTCTTTTTTCTTTTTTTATTTAATCAATCATTTATTATTATTTTCTTTAAACTCATTTTAGAATTTTTTTTCAACTTGTTAATTAAAACTCACTACAGAAATCTCTACCAAGAATTTTCACCTTTGCGTTTAAAATAACTATTTCTTTTTAATTTTTTATTTTAATTAAAACTATATATCACATATCCTAAAACCTTATTTCCGAACCAAACATTTTCATAATAAAGAAAAAAAGAATCACGTAAGACCAATTTTTTTAAAAAATGGTGACTAGAATTTCTAGTATTTAAGCTATTGCAATCTCCAATTTTTGGAAAGCCCCGATTCACCACGCTGGCAAGACTATATTGTCTTAACCAGACCACCATTGACTTTAAAGTTTGGTTTTGGCTTTCCTCGGGAAACCATTTAATTTCCTTTCAAAACCATATCATGATACATTAGCGAAGCTTAGACTATAACGACGTGAGGGGGTGTGGGGGACTCAAATTGTATGAAAACTTTCATAAACGAGAAGGGGGGAGGGTTCAAGTTTTTGGCTGAAACAAGTTAATTTACATTCTGTATAAAAAATTTCGGGCATAAAACATGTTAATTTACACAACCACGCATATATATAAGGGGACGGGGCCACCCCTAGCCCTCACTATGGTTCATCCATGTCATGATATAACTCGTTTTTAGGAGGAATATTCACGAAATGTTGATTCATAAATATTTGTGAGAACATGTAATAATTGTACATATCTAATCAATATAGATAATCAGATTAGATCTAATATCTTAGGATCTAGTTTTTGATATTTTCTTAATTATAGATATAGTATTATAATAATTGTAATATGGATATTAGTAATACATTTAATACATTTAAGGGAGAACTAAGTGGGAGAGAATTCAGACAGAGGTTCAATACATTAACTCAAAAACTTAAATTATGAGGGCTAGAATAGCCTTTAAATAGACGATGGATACCAATTCGTTACACATCCCGTAACGAATTGGCTCCTAGTTCGTTAACTTACAAAACATATAAGGACAGTATAACAAATCAACTTATTCGTTATACTCCCATTCGTCAACATTCGCTAAACATCCTTAACGAATGGAGTTTATATAAGGCCCCGTTACCGGTGCCTCACTTTTGACGTTGGATTTACTCATAAACACAGTTCTAAATATCAGAGTTAATTAAAACTTTCACGGAATAATATAAACTGTCAACCATCCATTACAAACATCCATAACTTGTCTTTTAAAAACATAACATAAAACATAGTATCAAACATCACGACAAATCTTCAGATGCCAGCCTCTTCAGTATTGCCATGTGTCTCCCTCAAGACAGCTGTCTCAGTCGATTAGCCTGCGTGCATACTAAAAGTCAGCTATGCTGAGTGAGTTCTAGTTAATTAGGCGACGTACAATACATTAACATATTTACAAATGCACCCGAAGGTACATACCTTCCTATTATCTTACATACTTACATACTTACGCACTTTCATTCTTTCTTTCATATTAACATACATACATTCATTCATACACATACATTTTAAAGAGCCTTCTGCCTTACAACCTTCGCCGATATTATTAGGGTCAGTTCCCTACAATCGCCGACATTATTAGGGTCGGTTCCCTACATTCACCGACATTATTAGGGTCGGTTACCTACATTCGCCGACATTATTAGGGTCGGTTTCCTACATTCGCCGAAGTTATTAGGGTCGGTTCCCTATGTTTAGTACATTGTACCCTACCTGCCTTTACGTACCTTTCTTATTAGTACATGCAATATCCGAAGATCGTTCATGTGCTAACATCTTAACATACATACATCTTTCACATAGCATATATATATACCTCAATCATGCCTTTAGCTATCACTTGACGGTACATGCAATATCCGAAGATCGTTCATGCATCATCAAAACAATCATCATACATAAATCGTACAAGGCACACACTTACCACTTAAGGTAAGTGTATTAACTATCACATCGAGTATGCACACAGCCCCGAAAACATAACAAGGAAGTGGGGCTAGAAACTCACCCGAACTCGATTACGTTCACCGTTAATTATTATTCATTTCCTTAGCTGTGCTCGACTAACTGTATAACAATTACACGTATCAATTTAACTATCACTACTCACATCGCGTTTCAAGTCTAGTTATAAACCTCAACGAACGGGGGTCTGTGGGCAGCGCCCCTGGCAGCGGGGTCTAGGGGCGGCAGCCCCTAGCAGGGTCCAAGGGGCAGAGCCCCTGGCTGAGGTCGAGCTGTCTTATCACATTTCCCATTAGATTTTGAATCATTAATTAATTTGCTAACTTAAAGGTTCAAGGGCTAATTTGTAATTAAATCATTCTTTTTCTAAGTATAGGGACCATTCTGTCATTTTGTCTAACTTTTAATTCGTTACTTGGTTCCTAACGAACTGGCTTATCTTAGCGAACTAGTTCTTATAACGAGTTGAACCCTTTAACGAACTGGTTATTAAACGAATCAGTTCATGTAGCGAATCAGTTCATGTAACAAACTGAACCTTCCAATTTGTTATCTTCTTTAACGAATGATCACAACTAGTTCGTCCTCTTATCTTTAACGTATCGCTTGACGAATTTCATTTAATTCGTTAACTCCCCGCTAACGAATTACCTCTAATTCGTTAACTTCCCGTTAATGAATTAGGGTGTAGGTCAGAGAATGTCAGAACATTATCTGATATCTCTAACCTCGTATTGCCTTTTCCGGCGCCGTCGCCGGAAAAACGAGTTTTAACTCGTTTTCCACCGTTTTTCATCTCGTTCGATCCAGATCTGAGCTAGGGTGATCCTTAAGCTCATCTTAGGTTCGGTTTATACCCGATTCCATCCAGATCTCGTGACTTTAATGATTTAACGGTGTCGGTTCATCGTTTCGCAACTAGATCTAACGGGTTTGAGCTCATACAATATTACACTATCATTACCTTGGATCGGGATAGGTTTTCCTTGGTGATTTCGGCTAGAGAGAGAGAGAGAGAGAGAGAGATCTAAGTGTGTGTTTCGGTGGTGTATGGAATATGTGTAAAATGTATGAAAAATGGGTAATTAAGGTTTATATAATTATGGATCATGGGCTTAAGCCCATGGTCTTTTCCTTCTTTCCTACATGACCCAAATCCATAACCCATATCCTATTTACCCAACACTAGCCCGGCTCATAATAATTCATATTCCCATTTTATTAACCGAAACTAGAAAAACAGGATGTTACACTTTACATTTAACGAACTAGCTAATTCATTAAACATCCTTAACGAATTAGCTGATACAGAACGAACTAATGGGTTTTACATAAATACCCTTTCATTATAATAATAAATTACAATCGATAAATTACAAAGACATGAGACGACAAAACCGTGCACTAACAAACACCTCCTTGTCTTGAGCTCTTTGTCCTTAATTACTTGATGCGCTTTGTCTGCCAATCCTGACAACTATGAATCCCGTACTCGTGACATATACGTACTACACGCTGGAAGTGCGTAGCTCGGTCGTAGTCTTCACTACGCTTTATCAAAATCTTGTTCACGAACAACACATCATTGTCTGTTTTGGATAAGTGAATGAGTCACATCGGGTTGATAACTCTAATAAAACTGGTCTTCAAGCCTTTACCCGGAACAATGACGGACTCACCGGTACGATTATCATAGTACCATCGATTAAACGATAGGTGAAGATTCTGTGGGAACGTCTTCACCGGTACATGTTTCATCGTCTTCGGCGGTTTTACCTTAAGCACGAGTTTCCTCCAACCCGTACGAGGATCAATCTCGTCAATATGTTTACGGGTTGGAACTTGTGGCTTAAAGAACTTGAAACCACTGTTTACCTCAAAGAGCAAATGTTGGTGAAACCATTCTGCTCGACGATCTTTACCGCGATTAATTAAAGGTCGACACATGAGGGTACAAACATCCCAGCACGATAGTGAGAGAACGTCAGTGATATTTTCATAGTACTGAAAACCGTTCTCCCACTTGATGATACAGACCTTTAGCTCTGAATCGTATAACCAAGATACAATGTCACCTCTTACTGTCGACACGACTTTGAAAGTGGTCTTCTGATTAGCTTTGGAACGTGCGATAGCGTCCACTTTCTGTTCTTGATCAACATACCTGTACGCCTCAATAATCTTACAAGCCCGTTTGTCTTTGTACTTGAACCATCCAGCAATTTCAGCATCGGTTGGATCTTTATCTTTCACCTTTTCTTTGTTTTTTGATATCTTTTCCAGATTATCTTCAGCAGCTTTAACTTGATCCTCAGTAAATGTATGAACACTCTGATCAACATTTGATCGTTGAAATAGATCGGGGTATTCCTCTGCTGTCACATATTCAACCTCGATCTCCTCATCTTCATAAATAAACGACGTATTCATATGAGGAATCGTCGTATCCTGTAAGACTTCCTCGTCGTTCACTATCTCCACATGATTCTCATCAAATAGTGATGGTTAAAACACACTTTTACTCACCAAACTACACCTAAGTCCATGTAAAACACATAAAACCAATTCTTGATCCGGCTATGTATTCAAAGATTAATGAACCTCAACTTATTTTGATCATTTGTTGTGTTCACTAGTACAAAATCGACTATTAGTGACATACAGCCCGTCAGGTCAATGCGACACTTTCGAAAAAAAAGTGTCACCTTATGTATGCTTGAAAATTCCTGGAATGTTTTGGTGACGATTTTAGCGGGCTTGTGTGACTATTGCATAGATAATCACCTCTTTAGTCACACTAAACATAGCGTATGTCACAAAATATTAGTGAAGTTTAATCGGAATGTGAGCAAATGCCACTATTTGGTCACGTTTTTCATTTGTCACAAATGTAACTTTTTTTTTGTGATACCATAGATAAACATAAGGTCACATATGGCAATTTTTGTGTCACTATATAATGGCGCACATTCAGTGACATAACGTAACTGTGAGTAAATGTAATTTACAATGACAGTAAACATTTATTTGTGTGACTTGAAGTTTATGTTTATTAGTCACACTAATTAATTGTGTTACCATATGTTAAAGTTTATGGTGACATTGACAATTACAATGTGTCACTAACGATAACTAATAGTCATGACAAATGTAACAAACATGTTACTAGAAGTACAAATGGTCAGCTTCCATTTTATTATGTGTCACTACAAATTTAAACTAACGAAATAGTTATTGATGTATAAGAAGTTTATGGTCACAGCTCGAATATGTGTGACAAATTATATATTATGGTCATGGTTAATGGAAAAAAACATGTGACTAGAATTGAAATTTGGTGATTGTTCACTTTATTAGGTGTGACTAACGGTTAATACTAAGAAAACGTTAGTGAAGTCTAAGTAGTTTATAGCCACAGTTCATTTTAGTAGGTATGACTAAAATTTTTAATACTAAGGCAACGTTATTGATGTATAATTACTTTTTGGTCACATCACCAATTTGGATGTATGACAAAATATATATTATGGTGATGGTAAATGCATACAATTTGTGACTAGAAGTAACATATGTTAATTGTTAACTTTGTTAGGTGTGACTAAATGTTCACTAGACAATCATCGTTATTGATGTATAATTACTTTTTGGTCACATCTCCAATTTGGATGTGTCACAAAATATATATTATGGTGATGGTAAATGCATACAATTAGTGACTAGAAGTAAATTTTGCTAATTGTTCACTTTGTTAGGTGTGACTAAATGTTCAATAGACAATCATCGTTATTGATGCATAATTACTTTTTGGTCACATCTCGAATATGGATGTGTGAAAAATTATATATTATGGTAATGGTAAATGCGTACAATATGTGAGTAGAAGTAACATATGTTAATTGTTCACTTTGTTAGGTGTGACTAAATGTTCATTACTAAGGAAATGTTAGTGAAGTGTAAGTACTTTTTATTCAACATGTGACCATTACATATTACATTCTTTTAAGGAAACGTTAGTGTTGTCTTAGTAGTTTATAGTAAAAAAAATCTTTACAAAAGAGTGTGACTAAAGGTGTGTTAGGGTCATGTATTTATGTAACAACGTGACTCTAAAAATAATTCCTGACTTTATAGATCGGTATTATCCAAATTATAATTTTTCATTTTATTAGGTGTGTAAAGATATTACTAATTAATTATGTGTGATTATAGTGACAATTTTAAATTTAATGTGTGACTAAAGAATATATTATGGTTTTCAATGGGCCATTTTTCTTAAAAGATGATCAATTGGGCCTTTTTTCAAAACACGATAATTTGGGCCCATTTTTGTTCTAAACACGATTATAAGCAGTTTGATTTATGAATAACCAGTGTATGCAACCACGAGTTCGTCATCCTTTCTATTCGCGTTTTGCGTAATGAATGTAGTTAATAAATGAAGGGTTATTAATTATACAATCTATTATATGAATCCAATTTTGATTTTTTAGAGTTTGATCAAACTATTTGATATGTATCCATGTACCTTTTGGATTTACCGAAACGTTTATATTTACTATTCGATATGTTATAGCGGAATTATAACATAAAGTAGTCACAACACATTCACTCTTAACATTCAGTATATTGATTATAACAATCAGAGTACAAACTGAATAACCGTCACGACTATTACAAAAATCAACATTAAAAGTTATCTATTGATTATAACAATAAGAGTACAAACTGAATAATCGTCACCATCCTAAACTTGATTTAGCCTAACTAATGATATAGTAGACCTCGGTCGTATTAACTTGAAAATTTGGATCTATTAAATTGCCCATTGATGTCTTGGTAGCACCCCAACCATCCATAGATCTGGTTTGTCGACCTTGGTCGAATCTATAATAATGATGGTGAATAAAATTTTTCCGGAAACACCATCATAGATTCAGATCATCTATCCGAGATTCGAACAGATGATATTATGAGAAATAATCCACCAAATCGCGGATATTAGACTTGAACCGAAATCTTGTGATCTTCCTTTCGTCCTTTCCTTGAAAATCCATAACCAAATCAGCACTTTATCATCTTCCATGTCATCTTCCTCTACATCAATAATCTTCATCTGTAACAACAAATCAACACAGTTAACACACACAACAATGGATACACGCTGATGCTTCAAACTGTTTATAATCTAAACAGAACTTACAAATTACAATCACTTCTAGAGACTATCATATAAATGCATGTAATATAAAAACCAGCAGACTAACCTTGATATTTAACACCTTGAGAGAAAATCTGAGCTGACAGATATGAACAAAATAATGTGCCAGTGCCATTTTAAGTACAAAAAGATATAAAGGCAATGTTATTAGATTTGGTCAGCATTGGTATACGTGACAAAGTAACTCCACTAGTTTAGGTGTTGACTAGTATACTAACCATTAGCAAACAAGATTCAAACCGGTTCACCACAACAAACTTATTTGCAAACCCACTCACTGCCACATGCCACTATTTTATTGGAGTTCTATTTAATTTTTTTTTCCTATTTTTACATATTTATTAGTTTAAACTATAACATTGATTTTTTATAATAACTTTTAATAATTAATTTTTTTAAAAAAATCTAAAAACACAGTCTTGTTCAGTTTATCTTTTTGAACACGGCGGTATAAATTTTAACTAAAACAGAGTTTATAAAAAAATTCTATATTTTTAATAAAAAGTAAATATTGACCGGCAACAAGAAGCTAAAGTGAAGATGATGAAAAAACTTATCAATATTCTACGCAACAAATACTTTGAAGTTTACCCGGTTATATGACCAATAGAGAAGCTCACGTCGCTTTAAAAAACAATTTGGTTGAGCATATATATATTTTTAATGTTATATATATATATACTAAATTAAATATATTGTATATTTATGAAAAATTTATTTTTATATTTCTAGTCACTGTTCAATAAAAACACAGAAATTATAAATTGTATTTATAATGTTAGTGAAGTGTAAGTACTTTATAGTCACATCTCTAATTACTTTTGTGTTATAAAATATATATATTATGGTGATGTTAAATGCATACAATTTGTGACTAGAAGTAACATATGCTAATTGTTCACTTTGTTAGGTGTGACTAAATGTTCAATAGACAATCATCGTTATTGACTAAATGTTCATTAGTAAGGAAATGTTAGTGAAGTGTAAGTACTTTTAATTAGTTAACATGTGACCATTACATTGTTTACTTTTTTTAAGGAAACGTTAGTGTTGTCTTAGTAGTTTATAGTGACAGTTTTAATTGTAATGTGCCACTAAAGACTATATTATGTTTTTCAAAGGGCCATTTTGCTTAAAAGATTTTTATTTGGGCCTTTTGGTTAAAACACGATATATAAACAGTTTTATCCAAGCGCCTTTTCGTCATCCATGTCCCTACTCCCTAATCGATCAGTTAATTTTCAAAGTAATTCAAAATCATGGCGATATCCCTCACGCTGCTAACCCATGACGAAGGTATTTCATATATGTTTAACACGTTTGATCGATTTATGAATAACCATATGCAACCATGAACGATATTTCGTCTTCCTTTCTATTCCAGTTTTGCTTATAATGAACGTAGTTATAAATACATGAACTAGGGTTATAATTAATTATAATCTAGTATCTGAATCCAATGTTGATATTTTAAATTATGATCAAAATATTTGATAATAATGCATGTTCTTTTGGATTTAATGAAGAAGACTACACAAACGTACAAGGGATGGAATACGACTACACCTTTAAGAGGGTGGTTAAGGGTTCCCTCGTAAGTTATACCCCATTCTATTATTTACTATTATAATTTCAATCAAAGATTATTGTATAATAAGTTATAAATTTATTCTTGGAATTTTGTTTTTTAATATGGCAGAAACTACCAGTTGCATTTGTTAACCGGTACAACATCCGATCGAGGTACTTCAGATTGAAGTTCAGATTTGGTGATTATGGGGATGTTTTTGAAACAATTGCTCGCCGGAACGATAGGTAGTACCGATCGCGTCAATACAAGGTTCGTAAGTGGGACGATTTTCTGGAAGAGAACTTGATTGATGTCGAATTGAGGGCCAATTTCAATTGGAGTGAAGATCAATCGATGTTCACAATCTATCTTGTTAATTAGATATTTTATTTTAATGTAAGAATATATATTTCTGGACATTAAGTTTTTATATTTACTACTTTTTAATTATATGAATGAATATTAGCTTTGATATGGTTTTAGTTTATGTTAATGGCTAGCCTAATGTAGTTAAGGTAAAACAATATTTTCTTTTATATGAAGAAAATAAGATATTATTGTCAACTAAATATTGCCTTTTATACTTCATAGGTAATTATGATATAAATCAAATCACTTAGGTTAATTTGTACATGTCTATGAATTACGAATAACTTGCTAGCCGGAAATCATTCAATAATGATCTAGTCCATATAACATCCAATCACCTTTATAAATAGCTTAACATACTATATCTTTCCAAATCCAAATTTAAGCATATTTATTTACATAATAATTAATAATAAAATTCAACATATAATGAGACTCAACCAATAATGAGAACATATTACATAATATATTACAACTATATTATACTAGTCTAATATTAAGTAATGATGCGAGCAAATGGTCGACGTCCGTGATAATCAAAAAGAGTCCACTTGTGCCTGATACAGTCAAATGTAAGCGTTAGCGACACTTGTACAAATGTACATGTTGACAACTTAACGTTTCAGATTTAACAAATGCATCAGTAGATTATCATGAAGGAAATTCATACCTTAGTACGTATAATTAAATCCCGACCATCATTGCGGTAATAGTTATCTCGGGATTCCTTCCCCAAATCATTTTTGTCTACAGGGGGCAATACATTTTCATTCTCATAACTAATCACCGTACTAAACTCCTCGTTTTCGTACGCATGCGTATAAGTTGTTGGAGGATTCTTGATTACTATTGACATTTTTTTTATCGAGCTGGTCTGTCACATAAAAAACTTGTCGTGCTTGTGAGCCCAATATGAAAGGATCATTCTTGTGTCATAATCTACTAAGTTCAACCAATGTGTACCCAGTGTCGTCTTTCTTTACCCCGTTTTTATTGTCAACCCAGTCACACTTGAACAGCGGGATTTTTCTAAAATGGTAATCAAGTACCCATATGTCCTATAAAACCCCATAATAGATTGTCTTGGTGTAGGTTTTGACTTCTCTAGAAATGTGCAAGTCATTTGATACTATACTAACCCCACTATTCTGGTGCACTTTACCTTCTCGATATTTTGTACGAAATGTAAATCCGTTGATGTCATAGACTTCGTAGCTCAATATGTTTCTATTTGGTCCATATGAAATCCACCTTACGGTCTTTGATATACTTTCTCGCGATTCCGCTAACTCTCTCTCAACCTGATACATATATACTACAAGGGTGATCAAATATAATAAATATTTAACTAGTAAGGCCGTTATGAAATATGTAGTATACGTACGTACCTCATATCGTAACCACATGCCAAACATTAAGCTGTGCTCTTTCTCTAGCCATGCTGCTTGCTTGTCAGGATGTTGTTGTTCAACAAATGCCATGTGCCGACTGTAAATAAACATTGGCGAATTTTGTACACCGGGTAGTAGAAAATAAAATAATATAATCCATGTACATAATACTTACTCGATATAAGGAACAATTTCGGGTGTATTTTGCAGCACATAGAAATGTGCTTTCACGAACAGCTTTGAAGAAATTTTGTCCATCGATTTGCTCTTTGATAGTGGGACTCCGTCTTTATTACTTTCTCTATTCTTATTTTCAAACGAGTTCCTCAAGCTAGTAGGAATACCAATAGTCTTCAAGTCTTTTTTGAATTCACTCAAGAACTCAATAGTCTCCTCAGCAACATTCTGTTCAGCAATGCATCCTGCTGGCTTATTTTTATTTCGCACGTGCCCCTTAATAACCTTCATACACCTTTCAAATGGATACTTCCACAGAAAGCATACGGAACCACATAACTTAACTTTCATAGCAATGTGCACGGTTAAATGAACCATAACATCAAAAAACGATGGAGGGAAGTATTTCTCGAAAAGGCACAATGTCACAAACAAATCTGCCTCCAATTTTTCAACCTCCTCGACCTCGATCTCCTTGCTACAAATTGATTTGAAAAAAAAAACAGAACCTGAAATAAAAAAAGTATACGGTCACGTAACCACATGCTATATTCCAACTTACCAAAAAATTAAGGAGTGATATGGTGATGAATATAAAAATAAGAACAATACCTTATTATAGCATATCTTGTGTGGCATAATAGATCGTATTGCAAGGGGCAAAAACTGTTGCATAAGCATGTGATAGTCGTGTGATTTAAGTCCTATTAGCTTTCTGTCCTTTTGACTAACCAAATTAGAAAAACTTGAACAATACCCTTATGAGACCCTTAACTTGTACAACGTGTCTCAGATTGTTGTCTTTTTCCTCTGTTGTTAATGTGTAACTCACAAGCGGAAGCCTAATGTTTGTGCCGTCTCTCTTGGGTTGTAACTCTGGCCTTAAGTGCATATCATCTAGATCGAGTCGAGCCTCCAATCCATCTTTCATCTTTCCCAGAATGTTTAACAGTGTTCCAATCAGACTCTCTGCCACATTATTTTCAATATGCATAAAATCTATATAATGGTTGACAGAATTAAACCGCCAATATCTAAGTTTCTGATGCCAAATATTAAATTTCTTCCAGTAGGGTTTAACGTTGCCACCTTATTCTGTTGTATTTGATTCTTTTGTTCCCCTTTGTATTTTTATTTTCCCACCTCTCCCGTTCGAAGCTTGTTGCAATGCTGATGCATTGTTCTTGTGGCCCTTACCCCAAATGTTTATACAATATTGCATCTCGTTATATATTTCTACCTCGTTCTTAGGTATTGGTTCACTTCGAAACTCTTGTGTTACATCGAATCTTTTCTTTTGCTTTCTTAACGGGTGGTTAAAAGGTAGATACCGTTTGTGGCCACCATAGCTTTGCTTATTTGATCTTCTTAATCTAACACAGTTTGTTTCCTTACCACAAACTAAACAACCAAAGAAGCCACTATATGGACAACCACAAAGTGTACCAAGGGCGGGATAATCGTTTATGATCCATAAGACAACAACATGTAGCGTAAACCTTTCTCAGGCATATGAATCGTATGTTTCTACCCCCGTATCGAATAAATGTTGTAGACCTTCAAACAACGGTGCTAAAAATACATCAATATCGTTACCCGGTGTCCCCGATATCAATAACAATAGCATGATGAACTTCCTTTTCAAACACAGCCATGGTGGAAGGTTGTAAATGACAGCTAAAACTGGCCAGACACTGTGGTGTTGATTTCCTCTATTACCATCCACCCCATCAACTGCATTGCCTAGCCGCAAACTTCTTGGATCTTGTTTAATGAATTCATATTTGTCATCTATAGCAGCCCATGCGGGTTAATCCGCCGGGTGACGTAAAACAATGTCCTTTATTCTACTTTCCGCGTGCCATCTCAAATGTCGTGCGGTCGTCGGTGACTGAAAAAGTCGTTTAATCCGTGGAAATATGGGAAAGTACCATAATACTTTTGCTGGAATTTTATTGTAGTTTACTTTTTAAATATCATCTTCTTTCCATCTTGATTTTCCACAAGTGGGACATACTTCATATTTTTCGTACAGTCCTCTGTAAAGAATGCAGTCGTTAATGCAGGCGTGTATTTTGTTATAACGTTACCCCATTACTTTTGAATGTTCTCTTAACCTCATATGTACTACTAGCCATTTCATTACCTTCTGGTAGCATCTTCTTAAAGACACGAATGAATTCTGTAAAGCATTTATCCAAAACTCCGTACTTGCTCTTCACGTTGAAAAGTTGTACCAGCGCAGACAACTTCGTGAAGTCGGGACAGCCTTTGTAAAGTGGCTTCTCAGCATCTTCAATTAGTTTTACGAACTTTGCATAATCACGGTCATCCGTGAAGTTTTCTTCTATAGATTCTATCATATTTACTATTTGGGCGGCATTAGTTAGTAATTCTGAAGTAAAATCGGTTGTGTGCATTTCATAGTTGTCATCCAAAACCGAATAACTAATTTGGGGCTCATCCTTTTCTCCAAGCTTAGACCATATGGTATAGTTTTGATCTATGCCATGTTTGAATAAGTGTTGTTTCACATCGTCCAGAGTGAGTGATATGTGGTTTAAACAAGTCTGACATGGGCACGGTATTTTCTTATTGGCTTATTGCTCGATTTCTTTAAATTGGTGACTGCATAACCTATAAAACTTAGAACTCCATCCATACAAACCTTTCTATTTCTATTTGTTGCCATCCAAGAGTTGTCCATATTTGAAATCACCACTATAAACATAATTAAACCAAATAAGTAATTATTCTTATCAGTTAATCGAACAACATACCTATTCTACTCATAATTAAACCAAATAAGTAATTATTCTTATCAATTAGTATATTAACATAATTACTCTACTAATTAAACAGAAGGAAATAATACATACCTTACTTTGTATTTCTCACAGAGGTCGAACCTACGTTGTCATATGAATTATCAATTAGGTTGAAGCTACGTGAGTTGTGTTTAGATTTGGGTAGAAACGGGTCACGGGCCATGGGTCGAACCTACGTTGTCATATGCTTATCAATTAGGTCGAACCTACGTGAGTTGTGTTTAGATTTGGGTGGAAACGGGTCATGGGTCGAACCTACATTGTCATATGTTTATCAATTAGATCGAACCTACGTGATTTGTGTTTATATTTGGGTGGAAACGGGTCATGGGTCGAACCTACTTTGATAAACGTTTGTTTATCAATTAGGGTCGAGTTTTTTTTATTTATTTTTCTTTTAACCTACGACATGTTCGGGTTTTTTATTTATGATTTATATTATGAGTTATGACTTTTTTATTATTATTTTTGAAATAAATTAAATAAAAAAATAATAAACCCAAGCCGAACTCCTTTCAATCCAAAACCCGTTTAAACCCGAACATTCTTTTTCCTTGAGACACTAACCCCCATCCACTCATCTCTTTAAATTTGTCAACCCATTTTGACCCAATTAGGGATAATAGAGTCTAATTGGGGATAATAGAGTCCGATCAAGGATAAAAGAGTCCGATTGGAGATAACAGAGTCATAATGGGATAATAGAGTCCAATTAGGGATAATAGAGTCCGATTAGACTATGTTATCCAATTGGACTCTATTATCCCCAATGAGATACTAGTATCCCCTGTTGGACTCTATTTTCTCAAATTGGACATTACTATCCCCAATCGGACTATGTTATCCCAATTGGACTTTGTTATACCCAACTAGACTTTGTTATCCTCAATTGGACTCTATTATCCCCAATTGGATACTGTTATCCCCAATTGAACACTATTATCCCCAATTGAACTATGTTATACACCATTGGAATCTGTTATCCCTAATTGGACTATGTTATCCCAGTTGGACTCTATTATACCCAACTGGACTTTGTTATCCCCAATTGGACTCTATTATCCCCAATTGGACTTTGTTATACCCAATTGGACTCTATTATACCCAAATGGACACTATTATCCCCAATAGGACTATGTTATCCCAATTGGACTTTGTTATCCCTAATAGGTCTATGTTATCCCAATTGGACTATGTTATCCCAGTTGGACTCTATTATCCCCATTTGGACTTTGTTATACCCAATGGGACTCTATTATCTCCAATTGGACTTTGTTATACCCAATTGGACTCTATTATATATCCCCAATTGGACACTATTATCCCTAATAGGACTATGTTATCCCATTGGACTTTGTTATCCCTAATTGGACTATGTTATCCCAATTGGACCATGTTACCCCAGTTAGACTTTATTATCCGCATTTGGACTTTGTTATACCCAATTGGACTCTATTATCAACCAATTGGACCCTATTATCGCCAATTGGACTCTTTTATACCCAATTGGGCTTTATTATCCCCAATTGGACACTTTGTTATCCCCAAATGGACACTGTTACCCACAATTGGACTCTATTATCCCCAATTGGACACTGTTACCCCCCCTAATTGGACTCTGTTATACCCCACTGGAATCTGGAATCTGTAATCCCTAATTGGACTCTATTATACCCAATTGGACTTTTTTTTATCCCCAATTGGACTCTACTATCCCTAATCGGATTTGTTAAATGTCGAGCTAAATGCCGCTCAAATTCGGATTTGTTAAACATCGGGTTTGATCGGATAACAAATGACTTATTTTTTAAAGAATTTAAGGTTGGATTTGGGTTAGTTAAATGGTTAAAAGGCCATGTTTTTAATTAATGGATCAATTTATTTTAGAATTATATTTGGTTAAATACTTAAGTCCAACTCATAATTATAGAATTATAAGAACTTCTATTTTTGTTATAATTTTTTTAAAATTTTATATTTTTTAAAAAATATTAGCTAATATTCTTAAAAACTAAATGACAATAGGAAGATTGGGGTCGGTAATAAAAATAGATTGGGGTCAGTAATAAAAAAATATTGGTGCCGGTCAGATTTCGCTATATAAATTTACATTATGTATTTATAAGAGTAATATTATAAAGGTAACATTTACAAATTGTAAAAAGATAATGATAATTAATGTATTTATAAGAGTAACATAATTTATAAGAGTAATATTATTTAAATTTACATTATGTATTTATAAGAGTAACATTTACAAATTATAAAAATATAATGATAATTAATGACAGCTAAAACTGAATTGTCGACCATAATTTCAAATTTCTCAAAATCTTTCCTTCAAAAATTTACAAATCTAGCTTAATAATGACTGTTTAATATTAATAGGAATCTAAAATGGCGCCGTTAATCAATGTTTAATTGAAAATTAACAAAAATTGAAGATTTCACATTGCCGCCATGAACAAATTACACTACTGTTGTTACGGAAACATGGTCATAATGATGCATTCCACATCTGTTGGTGGTTTCCGTTCTAGAACTCGACTGACGATTTTCAGAAATACGCAGATTTGTCATCAAGCAATTCATCTTCTTCTACTAAGGTTTGTGATGATTTATATATGTTCAACAACTATGAATGCATGTGACGATTCGTATACATGTTTATTTGCAATCAACAACTCTCATTTGCATGTTACTTTGGGTCGTAGGTCATGGAATTGGAAGGAGTATATGAAGGGAATGATGTATTGGAAGACCTGTATAATGAAGAATCTCATGATGATTCGAGTGACTCTAATATGAGTCACTCAAATGACGAGAACGAACATAAAGTAAATGATGCCAAAGATAAAAAGAAAAGGGGGTTGACCAGACTGCCAAAGATGCGAAGTGCCTACACAAATTCTGGTGGGAAAAAACATAAAGTCAAGTTCGATGCGTTTGACAGGTTTAGTGGAAAGTACAGATCTGAATTCGTGAGTTTCTTAGGAGATTTGGTAAGGTAGAAAGTGAATTTCAGTGTTCTTACATGGAGGGAAGTATCCAAAGAACTAAGGGATAAGTTGTCGGAAGAGATTACGGTAAAACGCCTGATCAATTATTTGTTTGCAAAGATTATGTTCCATTCTAACTGTAATTTTTATGTCAGCGTTATTACGAAGTAAACGAAGACAAAAGAAAAGTTGTAATGACTCGTCTCAGTTTTCTCTTAAGAAGCTTTAGAAGTATGGTGTATAAACGGGACATACACCCCAACCTAGGCAAACCAGAGAAGTTAACTAAAATTTCAAGATGGTTTCGGACAATAATCCTTAACCAAGATCACTAGGACAGCTTTGTCGCGTATACACAATCCGACAAATTCAAGGTAAATGTTTATAAAATTTAAGCTTGATTTGAAAATATGTGAGATTAAGAATTGAAATATGTGAGATTTAATTTTCATGAAGGATTCGTCGATCTTAAGGAAGGAAGCTCGTGCAAAGTCGCGTTACAACCACCGGTTGGGAAGAGGTGGATATGCTACTCTTGAAGAAAAAATGGTAAATGTTTTATTCTTTAAACATTCCCTAAATAGATGCTTAGGACTTAAAAAAAGATTATGTGATTTAATAGTAATGCACTTTTCTTATAAATTATAACAAGCTTGCAAATAACGAAGTTGAGAAAGATGTACTTCCCTCCTGGTGTCTGATGTGGTATAAAGCCCGTCAAAACAAAGACGGTGAAATAGAAGATGAGGAGGTTAAAACGCTCGGAGAGCAACTAGTAAGTTTGGGAGACTGTCTTTAATTTATTCATATCGTCTTGCTAAAGTTGATTGATTTTACATATTATTTTAAGTTGAATGATTTTACATATTACTTTGTGTAGCTGGAAAATGAAAAAAAAACAATGATAGGGAGTTGAAGGGTGATCAAGGTAAGGATGCCATGACACTGGTCTTTGGCCACGAAAAACGTGGTTGCGTAAGAGGGATAGGAACCGGAGTAATGTCTTCTATATATCTTCATGGTCCACGACGAGTTAGAGGATCGATGAAAGAACAAATAAAGGAGATTCAACTTATGGTCCAGTCTGAGAGAGACGAAAAGGAAAAAGAGAGACAAGAAAGACATAAACAAGGTGAAGAACTTATGTCGATGAAAAATGCCAACAAGCTGAAATGAGAGCGTTACTATCCAGCCTTGCTATTCAGGGGATTCAGGTGGGGACAAACCCGAATCAACTGCAAGTAAGTGAATCTGTCTATATAAAGACTGTAGAATAAACATGCTAATCCATTGTGCTTATGAAAAGTAGTCTCCGAGTCATTCAAGTGGGTCCCAAAATAAACAAACTGATGATATACTTCAACTGAAACAGTCCACAAAGGTTAACATAACTCTAGTAACTTATTATTTTATTTTAATATTATTTTGATTAATTCAATTGTATTATAACATTGTACTTTAAAGATGAGTATTTAATCAGGGCAATGAGACAGGTCGTGGAAATCAGTCTCCAAGTCAATCAGGTGGATTCCAACTGAAAAAAACTACAACTTTGTCCATAAGAAAGACCGAGCCACTTCAGCTACACTCAAAAGGAAACATTCTACACATGAGAAAGTCAATCAAGTAAGTTATTCTTTGAATACTTCAGTAATTTACAATCTTCATTAATTAATTGTGGGAATTATAAATTGTTATTTAGGAATCTTCCCAAACCGTCACAAAAAACGCGGAAAGCTCACATGTGCCAGTAAATACTCCTTCACCAAAATACGAACGGGTATATACTTTTGCAAATTCGTCTTTGTATTTTTTTTCTTTTTTTCCTTATGATATGATGACAAAAATTATTATAGACTATCAAGTGTCAACTAGCAAGTGTGACCAGGAGAAACATTGTCGCTTCTGGTATGATTTACTTGTCCGAAGGTCTACAAACATGTCACAATGTTCCAGTCCAAAACGACTGCTACAAAGTATCGATTGAACGATCGATACAAGGTGCAACATTTTTACCTCATGAAACCCCCAGTGCGCGAACAGTCGGGGAGGTAGTTGGCAGTTTGGCTCCTTGGCCGAAGGATCTTTGCATTATTAATGTGAGTTTCTGTAATTACTTTTTATAATGGTCTTTAAATTATTAAACTATTTCAAACAGCTTAGGTGCTTTTTTCCTTTTTAAATGGTGTTGACACAAGATGATCAACAAATTGAAATTCAAAAGGTCAACGACTTTACACAAGGGACAACAACTAAATATGTTGATGGTCAACAGCGGAATCAACCGAAAGATTCAAAGGTAAAAAAACACCTAAAACAAAAGGAACAGTAGAATATGTCTAGTTGAATAATATTAAATCGAAGTTCAGCAGGAGTAGTACTAATGCAACAGCTAAGACGGCTTAATTAATTCAACTAGTTAGATTTAGATTAGGATGCATATTTGTAATTACTCCCGTTTATAAATTTATATATATGGAGAGGAATTTCATTTTATTTTAATAATATTTTTGTATCGTTTCGTTTATATATTATCCACTATTATACTTATTTCTCAAATGTCACTAAATGTGAAATGTAATCAAATTCATGTGATTATAATTCATTTTTGGTCACATTTTAAATTACCAAATGTCACTAAAAGGTTAGATTTGGGTGATTATAAACTATATATAGTCACATTTTACTAAATAATTTGTGTCTAACATATATATATGGTCACATTCATTAAAGATAGTGTCACTACAAGTGTCACTAAAAGGTATATATTGGTAATTATGTGTTAACAATTGTGTGATAACTAACTACATATAATCACTGCCTACCTAAATATTTGTGTCTACATCCCATAAACAATCACAGTCTTTAGAAAAGACTGTGACTACAAGTATGTTATAGGGTCACGTAACTACGTAATATAAGTCACTAAAGGGAAATGTAACAACAAATATTCAAAGATAGTGTCACTGAAGGATGCCCAACAATGACACTTAAAATAAGAGATGCCACTAGAAGGTATGTAATAGTCACAACGTAGATTAACAATTGTGTGAGAACTAACTACACATAGTCACACTGTTCAAACTTATTTGTCACTAAAATACAAAACTACTCATATTTATTTAATAATAGTTTGACAACAAGTGTGTTAGGGTCATGTAACTACATAATATATGTCACTAAATGGAAATGTAACAAGAAATTTTCAAACTTAGTGTGACTAAAGGATCCACAACAATGACACTTAAAATCAGCCAAGTTTATATTAAACGTTTTAGGTCACATTTTCATTGGTGTTATGTCACTAGAATGTATGAAATAGTCACAATATATTAACAATTGTGTGATAACCAACTACATATAGTCACACTGTTCAATATTATTTGTCACTAAAATACATATGAACTCACATTTATTTAATAATAGTGTGACAACAAGTGTGTTAGGGTCATGTAACTACGTAATATATGTCACTAAATGGAGATGTAACTAAAAATGTTGAAACTTAGTGTGACTAAAGGATACACAACAGTGACACTTAACATAAGACAAGTTTATATTAAACGTTTTAGGTCACATTTTCATTGGTGTTATGTCACTAGAAGGTATGTAATAGTCATAACTTAGATTAACAATTGTGGTATAGCTAACTACATTTTATCACACTGTTCAAAATTATTTGTCACTAAAATACAAAAAGAGTCACATTTATTTAATAATAGTGTGACAAAAACTGTGTTAGGGTCATGTAACTACGTAATATATGTCACTAAATTGAAATGTAACAACAAATATTCAAAGTTATTGTGACTAAATGATACATCACAGTGACACTTGAAATAATACTAGTTTATATTAAACGTTTTAGGTCACATTTTCATTGGTGCTATGTCACGAAAAGGTATGGAATAGTTACAACTTAGAATAACAATTGTGTGATAACTAACTACATATAGTCACACTGTTTAAAATTATTTGTCGCTAAAGTACAAAAATACTCACATTTATTTAATAATAGTGTGACAACAAGTGTGTTAGGGTCATGTAACTACATAATATATGTCACTAAATGGAAATGTAACAAGAAATTTTCAAACTTAGTGTGACTAAAGGATTTACAACAGTGGCACTTAAAATTAGACAAGATTATATTAAACGTTTTAGGTCACATTTTCATTTGTGTTATGTTACTAGAAGGTATGTAATAGTCACCACTTAGATTAACAACTTCGTTTCTAATTGTGATCAAATACCAACCAATAGTCACACTGAACATAGTGTAATGTCACAAATTTCAAGCAAAACGTCACATCGAAAAAATATTGCATGTGAGCAATTGTTGATATATTTCCACTAACCAAAAAAACATGTGTCATTGAAAAGGGTTTATATTTATATTATTTGATAATACTGGAACAAAAATCACTGGTCTATAGTGACACCTCTACTCTACGGTGACTGATTTATATATGCTACAGTGACGATTTTTTGTGTGTCACCAAACAACATCTACAATGGCGTGACCGTTGGTGACATATTTAGCGAAAAAAATAGCACTAACTACCTACGGTGACTATTTGTGTGTAACTGAAGCCCGATTTTGTACTAGTGGTTGTTTCGCACCATTAGACATCAGTTTCCAAAAGATAGGTTTTGAGTTGCAAACACTCGAAAATCTAACTTCTTGGTTTCACTCTGTAACCAAATTTAATGGAACTAAACGATCCTAGTTATATTACAGGAAAAAAAGGCGGATTTTACAATTCCCCAAGTAAAATAAGGTTTAAGGTTTCGTCTCAGAAATCTAGTTACATAGAAGATAAATGTAGGAATTTAACATTCCACTCTTTTTGACTTTAACTTGATGCAAATGAAGACACAAACAATAGTAAGACACGGTTTAACACAAACAGTTCTTAATCAACAACTTCGATAGCCTAATGTTTTGATAGAAATTCACTACAAATAATTAAAAGTTTCGACCAACAAGAAAGAATCCCTAGATCCCATCTTAGAGATAGATAGGACCGAATTCAAACAAGAAATAAGAAGATAATAAAAAGTGGAAAGAAAAGTGTAACAATCAAAACAAAACCAAATGGCAATGGAATCCTCCACTCTCTATAGACACATCGACCTTTAACCTGGCTCTATGTTTCTGCCCAATTTCATGGAACCCAATATCCCCACGACTCATGGCGCACCGCTCTATCAACCCACTCCCATTCCCCACTCACCCCCCCCCCCCCACAAAAAAAAATCTTCGAGGAATGTTTTTCTATCAAAATTGATGTGTTGAAAAAATTATTTACCAAAATAGGTTATTTGAAAGAGTCATGCTAGGGATACCCAAGGTAAATTAAAAACACCCAACAAATCCTCCATGGATTAGTCTATCCGCCAAGGATATGTCACACCCCAACCTAAGGCGGAAATGCCGGGGTGTGAGCTGATTGCTCACAGCTCTCAAGGTACCATCATGCAATATTAAAAGTGACAATATATATTAAATTTAATTAAATAATCAAGTACATCAAGGTAGACAAATTACATAACTTAGAAATACTTCAAGCAAAACAAAATACAAAATTTAATTCTTGTATCTTCTTCTTTAGCATGCAATCATAAATTTCTTCAACCAAATCATGCTAATCAGATCATATGGTAACCTGCATATGCGTTAAAAATACAATAATTTTTTCAACACTAGGTTGAATGAGTAAAACACCAGATTTAAGACACTATAATAATAATATAAAAGAACAGACTTTGTCAAGTGAGATAAGCAATTTAACCAATGAGCAAGTAAATAATGTTGTCGATAAGCTCGATGTCAGATGGACTGAACGATGGCTAACACGACAGGCGTATGATCGTACTTGTCTGCAAATATGTTGGACCTCTCGGACATGTATTCAAGTAAAGTATATAAGCATGTAACACGTTGGTATAAACTGTTAAACACACATGACTTACAGTTACAAGTTTGAGTATTAAATAATAGTAAAATATCTACGAACACATATGTTCCCAAAACACTTAAAATGAGTTAAAAGGGGGAGTGAGATACTCACCTGATAAGAGGAATGAAATTAAAATGATGATGATGTGAGAAAGATGAATCCTTCGGGATATAACGTCAAAGATTCCTAGTTAGATAATATAATATTAAATTAATTATAAGGTATACAACATGATTTGATGAATTAAGATTTCGATGTGATTTGAGTTAGGTTGTGATTAGAATGGTTACTGATTAGACGATTGATTTCTACGGTTATTGTTATTACGAAGTCATTAGTCCTATTATTTATAAAACCACCATTAATTATTCTTGATAAAATATATAATTAATTACTTAAATAATTTAACTAATTAAGATATAGAATATGCACGTATCAATTAGTCCTATTAACTATAAAACCATCATTAATTATTCTTGATAAAATATATAATTAATTACTTAAATAATTTAAATAATTAAGATAAAATATATAATTTATTACTATAAAACCACCGTTAATCCGGTTCCTTTCAGAGTTAATGGTAATTCCGTTCTAACTGGCCACGGATAACTGTATAACAATTACACGTATCAATTAACCATCACTACCTATATCGTATTTCTAGTTTAATATAACCCTCAACGAAAGGGGGTCCAGGGGCAGCGCCCCTGGCAGCGGGGTTCTAGGGGCGGCAGACCCTCGAGGGGTCCAAGGGGCAGAGCCTCTGGCTGGGGTTAAGCTGATTCGCTAACCCATTCGTTATGACGAATGATTCCATTCGTTATAACGAATGGCTTGATCTGAGATGAATGAGCGCATATCGAACGACTAAGGCCATTCGTGTTTTGTATATGACGAATGGGTGGTTCATGCGTTACAAGAACACGCGAGTGTGCCTTATAACGAATGGCTTGATTCACTGTTTCAACATGACGAATGAGTGGGTAACGAATGATGGAAACCATTCGTGACTTCTATAAGACGAATGAGGGGTTTTTTCGTTACAAGACACGCGAATGTGTCTTATTCGCTATGACTGTCTAACGAATGGTTAGCGATTCGTTTGACATAACGAATGAACATCAGACTTATCCAATATTTGACTCAAGATGTCAAAGTCAAAATCGTCAAGAACACATATGGGTCAACTGAACCAGATCTGCGATTATACTTCAAATCATGATGAAACAACACAAACTTGGTATCAATTAGCTTAGAATGACAGAGCCTACGAACCCCAACCCACCAAACGTCCAAACATTATGCTTTAGTGGTGCGTTTGATCGGTGTTTATACCCGGTTCATTATACAATCGATTAGCCAATTAAATGTTAATGGTTTTCACTGAGAATAATTGCACTAGTTTCATTTTTACCATTTATACATAGATCTAAGAATACCAACGAGCCGAACAAGTTTTCGTTATAGAACGTACCTTTAAACGAATCGGTTTACAAACGTGATCTAGTCTTGACGTCGGTTTTGACTCGTTACGATGTTCTAACAATAACAGGCTCGGGTTTTTACCTTCGGATCTTCGCTCGGGATATAGGAGGGTGTTTGTGTGTCTTTTTGAAGGTGTAGTTATGGTGTAGAGATTGATGAAAATGGAAAGAATTAGGGTTTAAGGGGTATTTACACTAGCCTATAGACCTAAGGCCCATTATCATCCCTTATTCCATATTTTAATATCCAAGTCCACCCTCTTATAGTTTATTTATCTAAACTGATACACGACACATTATTGAATAACAAAATTTCTTTTATATATTATTAAAATCAGGATGTTACAGCAAACAAACATTTAAATACAAAAGCTGGACTTTCCCCCAAATTGATCATAAACCCCAAATCTAAAATCGATCGATTCATTATATGTTGGTTTAAATCACCATAGGGTTATTGTTACATGATTCAGAGCGAACACAATGCATAAAATAATTTCCTCAATCTATTATGTATTTATGATGAACAAAATTGATATCCACAAGCTGTTATGCTTCAATCCTTTTAGGGTTTAGATTGCGAGATAGTAAGGACTGTGCATGCTCGATTAATTGTATTATTGTGATGTGTAGATTATGATTCCAGAAAACGTGTATGACGGTTTAATTAGATTATCAATTTCTATATATTTTGATCTTGTTTTCCTAATTAATCACGTCGGCAGAGACGATTATATGTAAAGAATATAAATCATAGATCAATTCCATAGTTATGGCGAGAATTAAGGATCAAGAAAAACCATCGGTTTATGGGTTTGATTATAAACGGGTTATGGGCTATGGGTTATAGATAATAATAATAATAATAATAATAACATTTGTATTTTAGTCCTCGGTGATTAAAAGTGGAAACAAAATGAGGTAATAGTTTTAGTTTGGGTTAAAATTGTCATAATGTGAAAGTTATAATTATATATTATATAAACAATAATATAATAATAGTTAATTTACTCGATAAACAAGATAAAATTTCCCGAACATAGAAATGGGTTGGGTAATGGTATTTAAGATACTGTGAAAAACCTGAGTTGTTACAGGATAGCCCTTAAAAGTCGTGTCTTTTTCTCTTTTTCTTTTTTTTTATTTTAAGTTTTGTTGTTTTTGCCTTTTTGTCGTCTTTTCTGTTATATTTATTTTTTTATTTTGTTTGTTTTTTCTTTTGCGTTAGTAATATTTAAAAAAAATACTTTTTTAAATAATTATTATTTTAAACCAAGTTTCGGGTAAAACCGAGTAAAAGTCAAACTTCTCGTTTTAACAAGCTAGTCACTGTTTGAATCACCAAAATATTTCCTAACATTTTTAACTTGTGTTTCATTTTATATTACTAGAAGAGTTCTCGCGCGATGCAGCGGGAAACACATACTTTAGTAATCATGTAACAAATCTATGGGTATTCATTATTTCATTTGAAAGTGTGAGACCGTTCATCAGTTTGGTTTCCCGATTGAAACCGGAGCTGATTGAACATATTAAAATGTTAATTATTTACTTATTTAGTATTAGATATGCTTTATAATATATATTATATATAGTTAAAGAAAATTTTATTTAGTACAAGTAAACTCGTCTTTGCAACATTAATTTAGCCAAATTTCCAGTATGATTTTTTTGTAATCTTTATTCTTGTTATGATTTCTCCTTCTATTTATTCTAATAAGGTTTATCAGTTATGTGATCAAATTTGTCTTTGTTCATATTACGATTATCTTAAGTAACGTATTGGTTGGTGTTTAATTTGACGTGAAAGTACAGGCAGATTAATAATTCTTATTTTAAACTCAGTTTATTATCGAAGTACAAACAATATCGGAAACTTATCGTTGGTAATGGTTCGGCTTAGTTGGCTATTTATTTCAAACAATTCAGATTCGGTTTTCGATGGCAAAAAAACGTGTAGAGTTGGCTCATTGTTTAACTCAAAACCATCAAAACGAATCGTGAACAATGTTGCGTTAAATGTTTTTTTCTTTTACTTCGAAAACTATGGCAATATATACTCAAATTAAAGATAATAAAATGTTCACTTTTATGATGTCATTTATTTTAAAAAATAGTAACGTACGTAGGAAAAAGTTATGACCGTAAAAAAATCATGGGGGTAGTTGGGTTAAAAGTGAAATTAAAATAATATATAAATAAAAGATTAAGGACCAATGTTGTAACTTCAAGGGATGAAAACTGTAAATATTTTAAAAGATTTAAAATGTATGTGAGATTTAATGAAATATTGATATTTTTGCCCATATTGAATGTTGTACATATTGCATCAAATGTTGTAAGTTACCTAATCCAAGCGTCTTAATTTACCCTAAAGTGGTGTATTATATATAGTATAGATTTAAATTTCTAAAATTTTTAAGTTTATGGTGTGTTGGAACCAAACTTGGTTTAATACTAAGATCGAGCTTATTTACATTCGCTTAAATCCGAGTTTGGAACTTTAATTAATAAAAATTCTCAAAGTTGTTTAGGCTACTGATTTTATTGAAGTAATTCAAATATTTAAATAGAATTGTTTGACGAGTTTGAATAATACGAGGATATAAAATGAATTAAACAAAATTAAATACTCATAAATACAAGCTTTTATTAATAAGAAAGTTCCGAATCACATTACCGAGTCAGGCAAACATAAATGAATACAAATACGAAAAATCCGAGATGATACGACGGTAGAACGACGACGACGACGATGCTGGATATAAGCCCCCCCACATGCAGACGAGACGACGACGCGGCTGGTGCTGCAGTTTACATGTGTTTTTGTGTTTTGTTTCTTCTTTTTCGAACTCGTTGTCATGTATTTAATATTATTATATAAATTTTGTTTTATTTATGTTGTTTCGTTTCAATTTTAAAATTGTTATTTCATTGTAATTTTAAACCGATGGACTGAAAACAAAAAAAACTATTGAAAATAAAAATTGGTTATACCACACTAACACAAAAACAAAACAAACAAAATCAAGAAATAAAAATAATAAAAAAAAGACAGCAAAAAGACAAGAAAATTAAATAAAATAAAATAAGACAACAAAATGACAAAAAAACATATTTTTTCCAAAACACCCCACCAATATGCCATGGATTGCCCTATTAGCCACATATAGGTTGGGTGTTTTTGAAAAAACTTATGTGTCTCTAGCAAACCCCTATTTGAAAAGTATTTACCAAATTGTGTGTTTCCCATTTATTCCTTAAATTAACTAATTTAATAACTTTTTTTATTATTATTTAATCAACCAATCATTATTACTTTCTTTGAACTCATTTTAGACTTTTTTTTAAATTATTAATTAAAACTCACTACAAAAATCGTACCAAGATCGAGGCGATAACGAATTGGAAGACTCCGCAGAACCCGACTGATATACGAAGTTTCTTAGGGTTGGCTGGCTATTATAGGAGATTCAATGAAGACTTTTCCAAGATAGCCGCACCATTGACTGGAATGACCCGGAAGTCTGTAATGTTCGGTTGGGGTAAGTTTCAGGAGGAGGCTTTTGAGGAACTAAAGAAGAGACTCACAAAAGCTCCAATACTTGCCCTACCTGATGGTGACGAGGATTTGGTTGTTTGTACTGATGCTTCGCATCGTGGGTTAGGTTGCGTATTAATGCAACGACGAAAAGTGATAGCTTATGCGTTTAGACAGTTGAAAGTTCATGAGAGTACCTACCCGATGCATGACTTAGAGCTAGCAACAGTAGTACACGCTCTCAAGATATGAAGACATTATCTGTATGGTACTAAGTGTACTATTTATACGGATCATAAGAGTTTGAAGTACTTCTTCGAGCAAAAGGAGTTGAATATGCGAAAAAGGAGATGGTTAAAGTTTATAACGGACTACGATTGTGATATCAAATACAATCCTGGAAAGGCTAATGTGGTTGCTGACGCACTAAGCCGTAAAAATGAAGAAGTCATTGCAACAGAAAAGTCGTATAAGTTGATCATTAAATCAGACCTCTTTGAAGAGATCATCAAAGTACAGTCTGAAGTGCTTATAAATGAAGGGCTAGTGAAGAAGGAAAGAATCTTTGGACAACAAGATGAGCTGATGAAAAACAGTCATGGCGTGAAGACTAGGTTTGAACGCATGTGGATTCCACGCCATGGAAATCTTAGAGGTCGAATTTTGGATGAAGTTCACAAGTCTAGATATTCGATTCATCCGGGATCCACCAAGATGTATCAGGATCTTAAGAGAGACTACTGGTGGCTGGGTATGAAGAATGACGTAGTAGATTATGTCAGTAAGTGCTTCACTTGCTTGCAAGTCAAGGCAGAGCACCAGGACCCTTATGGAAGTATGAAGCCTTTAGAGATACCAGAATGGAAATGGGAACATATCACCATGGATTTCATAACTAAGCTACCACGTACAGCTAAGCATCATGATACCATTTGGGTGATAGTGGACCGTTTGACCAAAAGTGCTCACTTTATGCCTATACGAAAGGCTATCTCGTCCGAAACGTTAGAAAATTTGTTCATAAAAGAGGTTATGGCCAAGCATGGAGTGTCGTTGTCGATCGTGTCTGATAGAGATACTCGCTTTACTTCGAGATTCTGGAAGAAGTTCCATGAGGCCATGGGAACAAGATTAAACTCAGTATGGCGTATCATTCTCAAACAGATGGTCAGTATGAAAGGACTATCCAAACCCATGAGGATATGCTACGTGCTTGTGTCTTAGACTGTGGAGGAAGTTGGGATGATCATCTGCATCTTGCAGAATTCTCTTATAACAACAACTACCATTCGAGTATTGGTATGCCGCCGTTTGAGATGTTGTATGGTAGACGTTGTTGTAACGTCCCGGATTTTCTAAGAACAATATTTAAATATATAATTTATTTATGGTATAATAGTTACTCGTATTACTAGAGAAATAATAAAAGAATAAAATAATAAGATAAAAGAAAGTACATGAAATTATAAACGAGTTTTAATAGTTAATTAATATTAAATATAGAAAGAATCATGGACTTAGGTAATTAAAATGGATCAAGATGGTGTGATGGGCCTTAGGTCCATGGGCTTTAAGAGGTATAAATACTCTCTTAAACCATTCCAAAACCCTAACTCTCATTCCATCCTTTCCATGATCTCTATACACACTCAAGAGCACACACACACACCTTACCAAATCGGCCAAGAGAAAGAAGAAGACTGAGACCAAACGAACATTAGCTTGTGTTAGATATTTATCATACAAGGTAGATCCAAGGATTTAATATCATAACCAAGCCAAACGACAACAATCGAACACAAAAAGGTATGTTCTTGATCCTTAAAGATTACGTTTTCATTAATGTTTGGCTTTGAAACTTGAAAGAATAGTAGATCGGGTCTAAACGAACATTAAAGTTGAAAAATTGAGGTTAAAATGGAACTTAGCGAACTCGTACTATGAATGGCTCGTTTAAAATGAACCCTAGATCTAGTCTTGGACATTTTAAGCTTAAAAGATCCGAACTTAATGATTTCCCGAGTCAAGTCTTACCCGGAAATGGTCACGAGAGCCCCTAAAGGGAAAGATGGCTTCATGTTAAATGTTTATATGTAAATAACAATAATAATAATAATAATAATAATAATAATAATAATAATAATAATAATAATAATAATAATAATAATATTGAAGAACTGGCAGTCGGTTGAGATTAACCCAGAACCACCATCGCATACAATACGTACAAATCGTACACAATTGGAATCGATTACATATACAGCTCGTTACAATGAAAATCGCATACACTTGACACCGACTACAATCAGAGCACAATTATAAGGACAAATCAATTACAACAGTGATTCGATTACAAGGGGGCTGTCCACAGGTCATTTGATTACAAATCGAACTCGATTACATTATAGCCGAGCACTGGTATTACAAGCTAAAGATAAATCGTTTACACCCATAGAACTCGATCATAAATCCCAGAACTCGATTACTTTGATGTTCTCTTACAATACCCCTATGCCGAAACTCGCTTACAATCGGGGTTCACTGTGACTCGCATACAGTAGCAATCGATTACAAACTTATACTCGAACACAATCCAAATCGATTACATTGTGATCGAATATCAGGAGATTCGATTACAATGAAACTCGCATACACACACATAAACCCGATCACAATGAAGTTCGATTACAATAGAACCCGATTATACCTTGGATCTGTTACGTGACTCGTTTACATATTGTCACACCCTCAAAATCCACTAACGGAGTTTTACCGTCAGAGGGTGTGAACTAACAGGATCAGAATCATTAGTTATAATCAAACCTTAAAACAAAGTTTCAAAACCATGAAAACGTTTACGAGTAATTAAATGCGGAAGCGTAAAACCATAGAAAACAATGTTACGTCATGCAGGACGACTTAAAACCCAATGATCACAGTTTAAAATAAGTTTGCATAATTAAAAATGTTTCAAGCAATGCATGTTCCTAAACCGCGCGCCCGCCTCGGCTACCTGAGAATAACATACTAAAAGTGTCAACACAAGGTTGGTGAGTTCACAAGTTTATATAAAAATAAATGTTTAGCGTTTGCGTTCAGCGTTTTGCGTTAAGCGTTTTGCGTTACAGCGTTTTGCGTTACAGCGTTTTGCGTTACCAGATAGTGTTATGTCAATTATATATCTATAGGTAGCTAGCCTATAAAACAAGTATCACTAAGTGTTCGACACCGAAGCTGACTGTTTATCATTTGCCTTGCCACCAGGTCATCCAGACCATGGTATGTGTTTAGCCAAGATTACACCCACTCGACCTCCAATCGAGTTTAGCGTTGGGTGGGGTTTGTCAAACCCATTAGTACTACTCAACAGTGACTCGCTATTATCCAAATATTAACCGGTTCGATGTTATGAAGGACTTTAGTTAACGCGTTTGCCACTTAGTCTTTACAAGTGATATATAATCTATATTAACAAAATCTTAAATGCGTTTTCGGAGTATGTTATCTCCCCCAAGAGAAAAGCGTTTAAAAAGTTTAAATGGGGAAATTGAAACTCACTGTTTGCGAAGAAATTCCCAAATTAAATCACCAATATGCGCGTCACAGAAAAACTCTCTCTAGCGTTCTAAAACAACAAAGAGATTTTTCTAAGTGTCGGAATATTATCGAGTCTCTAGACCCGGCACATAATACCTATGCACATAACATGTTTCGTGTTTCGTTTGTGGATCGTGTGTGACTTTAACAAGTGTAGTTGTGATACATTATATGTGTAAGCAAGTATTTTCGTGTCATGTATTCATAAAGTACATCAGTAGCAATTACTCCCCGTAAGGGCAATTTGGTCAACACATAACAATTAACTAGTCATTATTCCCCACGAGGGTAATTTGGTCAAATCATGACAATCAATTAGCAATTATTCCCCGCAAGGGCAATTTGGTCAAAACATAACAATTATATAGCAAGTATCATGTTTCATGCATTTTCACCAAATTCAGCAGCTAGTTTCACCGAGACAGAAATTCTACTTGAAAGATTGTACTATCTCACTGATCATAGCATCACAATTAATTTACCAAAAATCATCACAAAAGCATATATGTCTTAGGTTTCCAGAACATATTTTATTATATTTTTATTCCACATAGGTTTCTCACAATCATCAAATCATTACAGCAAACTCATAACAGTCAAATTCATGCGCAACAGAATGTTATTTGAAATTCCCGTTAAACGAAAAATCCAATAAATGCAAGACCACTTGGGTTAGGTTCCTAACTCAATAAGTCAACTTTCAGAAGTGGAACCAACCCAATTGGTTTCGTAGTTCATGAGATATAACATTTACAAAACAACCTAACAGCAGGTCTAACAGCTCAGATTTCCACAACGTTTTTGTAAAATCATAAAAGTTAACTTCTACACGTCCAAAAATTGCAAACTTATATTCCTTAGAAACTAGACTCAACCTAGTTTACTGTAGTATCAATAATCTCAACAAATTTTCACATTTACACTTCGTTACAGTCAGTTAAACATCAATAACACAATCTGTCCAGAAACTGTTTGCATCCAAACTCAACATATTAACTATCTATGGACCATCATGCATTCATATAACACTCTAGACTCCATAAACACTATCCATGCACATCAATCACACAATACATACATGATTAGGGTTTTTGTTTGAACTCAATTCAAAGACACAACAATTAACATGTAACAATATCCAATCTAGCTATCAAATCATCATCAAATCAACAACAATCATATTAATTTCATACACACATAGAATCGGCCATCTAGGGTTTTCAGTTAACCCATTAAACATCACAAATCAAGTATAAAGGATGCATAGGATAGTCGATTATACCTTCCTAGCACATTAATCTTCAATCAAAAGCTTGAAATCCTAGTTGTATATGTGTGTATAAGTTACGGCAGCCAAGGAGCCAGAGGGGGGGGGGGTTTCCGATCGGGATTTGTGTGGGGAGAATAATAATAAGTTAGGGTTTATTATTATTATTATTATTATTTATAATACTACATGTTACACTTTGGCCCCTCCACTTCTAAGTATTACTTATCTAGCTTAAACTAACTTGTTTACATCTTGAGTTAGTGTTTATAACGATGTTATCACATAACACATAAGTCTAACACATAATTATCACATAATTACTGTTTTGACGTTTTTTCGTTTATTCACCAATCGTTTGTGTCAACTCGTTTGCGTTTCGGTGCAATTCCCGAAAGACTACACATGTAGTAAGTGTTAAGCGTCATTTAAACCCTAGTTTAATTCTAATGAGGTGTGCGTTATAGATTCAATGATCTTAAGTTTGAATTGACGGAGTTGAGTTAACGGAGTTAACCTGAAATTGACGATTGTCACATCATTCCCATGTTAAAGAAATTTTCGTCCCGAAAATTTGAGTCAAGTCGTGATGAGTGTCTGAAAAAGTAAGAAAAATTTTCAGTTTGTCATATCATCCCCTAGTAGAAAGAAATTTCATCCCGAAATTTAATTCATACCTCCGGTGATTTCTGACGGTTTGCCGGGTTTCGCGGTTTTCTGTGTTTGGTTAGCCCTTCAAAAAGGTGAGGATACTTTTTCATCATTTGATCCTCGCGTTCCCACGTGAACTCCGGTCCACGTCTCGAGTTCCAACGAACCTTAACGATTGGAATTTTGCTGTGCTTGAGCGTTTTGGTTTCCCAATCCAAAACCTCGACTGGTTCCTCAATGAAACGTAACTGTTCATCAACTTGCAGTTCCTCCAAAGGGACTACATGGGTTTCATCAGATAGGCATTTCTTCAAATTGGACACGTGGAATACATTGTGTACGCCACTGAGTTCCGTTGGTAGGTCCAGTCGGTACGCCACCGGACCAATGCGCTCAGTTATTCGATAGGGACCAACATATCGTGGGTTGAGTTTGTTTCGCTTACCAAAGCGAACCACACCTTTCCAAGGTGAGACTTTGAGTAACACTCGATCGTTCAGTTGAAATTCGAGAGGTTTTCGGCGCTTGTCGGCGTAACTCTTTTGGCGATCTCGTGCTGCTGCCATGCGATTTCGGATTTGAACAATCTTTTCCGAAGTTTCGAGTACCAGTTCTGGACCAGTGATTTGGCTATCACCCACCTCTGCCCAGCATAGTGGTGATCGACACTTCCGTCCGTACAGCGCTTCAAACGGCGCTGCTTTAATACTTGCGTGGTAGCTGTTATTATACGAAAACTCTACCAAAGGTAAGTGAGGTTCCCAACTTTTTCCGAAATCCAACACGCATGCAAGCAACATATCCTCCAGGGTCTGAATAGTTCGTTCACTTTGCCCATCCGTATGAGGATGGTATGCTGTGCTCATATCAAGACGGGTGCCTAGTGCGCTTTGCAGCGACTTCCAAAAGTGCGAAATGAAACGAGAATCTCGATCAGAAATGATTGAGACAGGCACTCCGTGTCTAGACACTACTTCCTTCATGTAGACGTGAGTCAGTCTTTCCATTTTGTCCGATTCCTTAATCGCTAAGAAGTGTGCAGACTTAGTCAACCGGTCAACGATCACCCAGATGGTATCGCATCCCGTCGGTGTCTTAGGTAAACCCGTGATAAAATCCATTGAGATGTGTTCCCATTTCCACATTGGGAGTTCCGGTTGTTGCAGTAGACCAGATGGTTTCTGGTATTCTATTTTGACTCTGGCACAAGTCAAACATTTGCTCACGTAGGTGGCAATGTCGGCTTTCATGTTCGGCCACCGGTAAAGTGCCTTTAAATCATGATACATTTTATCTGAGCCAGGGTGGATAGAATATCGGGACTTGTGTGCTTCGTCCATCACCAGAGTTCTCAACTCTCCGAACCGTGGAATCCAAATCCGGTTCTCAAAATATCGGACCCCGTCCGATCTGGTTTCAAGTTGCTTGCTCATTCCCCGCATGAGTTCCGATGGAAGATTATCATCTTTCAAAGCTTCGTGTTGCGCCTCGCGAATCTGGTCAGGTAAGTTTGCATGAATCGTGAGTTGCAATGCTCGCACTCGTCTGGGTTTATCTGTTTCTTTTCTGCTGAAAGCGTCGGCCACTACATTGGCCTTGCCAGGGTGGTACTTGATGGCACAATCGTAATCTTAAGCAGCTCGACCCAACGATGCTGTCGCATGTTCAGCTCCTGTGGATCGTAGATATGCTGGAGACTCTTGTGGTCGGTGTAAATGGTAAACTTGGTACCGTACAAGTATTGCCTCCATATCTTAAGGGCAAACACCACAGCTCCGAGTTCCAAATCATGGGTCGTGTAGTTCTTCTCGTGAACCCGTAGTTGTCGAGAGGCATAAGCTATGACCTTCTCGAGTTGCATCAGCACACAACCGAGACCTTGTATTGATGCGTCACAGTGTACCTCAAAATTTTCCGTTCCCTCGGGGAGGGCTAGAATAGGGGCGCTACAGAGTTTGGTTTTCAACAGTTGAAAAGCAGATTCTTGCGCGTCACCCCAATTGTACTTAGTGCCTTTGTGAGTCAAAGAGGTGAGGGGTTGAGCAATCTTTGAAAATCCCTCGATAAAACGTCGGTAGTAGCCGGCCAGTCCTAAGAATTGCCGCACCTCAGTCGGAGTCTTAGGTGCTTCCTAGTTTTTGATGGCCTCTACCTTACCGGGATCGACATGGATACCATTCTCGTTGATCACATGTCCAAAAAAGTGAACCTCGCGAAGCCAAAACTCACATTTCGAGAGTTTAGCATACAGTTGTTCCTTCTTCAATAATTCCAAAATTAACCTCAAGTGCTCTTCATGGTCAGCCTCGTTCTTGGAGTAGACGAGAATATCATCAATGAAAACAATCACAAACTTGTCGAGGTACTCCTTGAATACTCGATTCATGAGATCCATAAATACGGCTGGTGCGTTGGTTAGGCCAAAAGGCATAACCGAAAACTCGTAGTGACCATACCGTGTTCTGAAAGCCGTTTTTGAGATATCTTCTTCGCGCACTCTTAGTTGGTGGTAACCGGATCGCAGATCGATCTTCGAGTAATAACTCGATCCTTGAAGCTGGTCGAACAAATCATCAATTCGGGGTAAAGGATAACGGTTCTTGACCGTCACCTTGTTCAACTCCCGGTAGTCGATACACATGCGGGAAGTCCCGTCCTTCTTTCTGATAAATAAGACAGGGGCTCCCCATGGCGATGAGCTAGGTAGGATAAAACCCTTATCCAACAAATCTTGCAACTGAGTGGACAGTTCCTGAAGCTCCGCCGGTGCGAGCCGATACGGGGCTCGTGCTATGGGTGCTGCACCGGGTGTCAACTCGATTTGGAATTCGACTTGTCATATAGGAGGGAGTCCAGGCAAATCCTCCGGTAAAACTTCCGGAAAATCTCGCACAATCGGTATATCTTCAATTCGCTTCTCCTCCGTGGGTTTCTCAACAATCTGCGCCAAATTGCCGGATGACCCTTTCGTAGGTACTTCTGCGCCTTCATGAGGGTAATGACGCTGGTGGTCATGCCGCTTCTCTCACCTCGGACCGAAATGATCTCGCCGGAAGGGGTAGTAATGTGGACTATCTTGTCGTGACATATAATCTCCGCTCGGTTCTCGGATAACCAGTCCATGCCGACCACGACATCGAAACTACTAAGCGTAAAAGGAATAAGGTCGATATCAAAGACATGACCTGACAGTTTTAACTTACATCCCGCAAGTACATGAGTCGTTACTATAGTCTTACCGTCAGCTAATTCAACAGGAAACTTAGCATCTAACGGAATTGGAGTTAAGTCTAAGAGTTGGCTAAAGGCTTTCGACACAAAACTCCTATCAGCTCCAGTGTCAAACAATACAGAAGCAAAATAATCGTTCACAGGGAACTTACCAGTCACCACGTACGGATTATTGCGGGCTTGACCCGACCCAATTACAAAAGCTCTTCCCTTGCCATTGCTTCCACCACCACTGCCACTTCCATTACCTCCATTGTTGTCGTTCTGTTTCAGCTTGGGACAATCTTTCTTAAAATGACCCTCCTGCCCACATTCGAAACATCCCTTCGTCGTCATAGGTGGTTTAGGAGCACCCTTAGCCGCAAGGTCTCCTCTACATTCCTTCGCCTGGTGACCCATCTTTCCGCATCTTTGACACTTGACACGGTCACACGGGCCAACATGATGATAGTTGCACCTATTGCACTTCGGATATTTCCAGCATATCCGCTCGAACCCTGCCCGCTACCGTTGTTATTGTTGTTGTGACTCTGATTGTTAAAGCTCCGAGTGAATTCGGGCTTAAGGTAGTGTTGTTGCTGTGGGAGGTTCGAGGATGAAGATCTGGTGTTGTCAAACTTTCTCTTTCCGCTGCTCGGTTGCTGTTGCTGTTGTTGTCATTACTCGGGTTGTCACGGGCTTTAGTGGTTGAACCCCTAGGTGGTAACGCACCTTGGGTCACTGCTTGATCCGTCAGTTTATGAGCTAAACGGATCGCTTGTTGAATCGTGGCTGGTCTGGAAGTCGTCACCATGCCCTGAATCTGCGGTGCTAACCCATCAATATACATTTCAATCCTCTTACTCGGCGGATCTACCATCCGCGGACACATCACCGCTAACTCATGAGAACGGGTAGTGTAGGCTTCGATTTCTGAGCCCACCATCTTCAGCGACCAAAATTCTGACTCCAACTTTGAAATCTCCTCTCTCGGACAGTACTCCTCTCGCATCATGTTTTTGAACTCCTCCCAGTTCATAGCGTTAGCCAGTTCCAATCCAAGGATCTGCACGTTCGAATTCCACCAAGTGAGGGCAGAATCCTCAAGTGTTCCAGCAGCGAATTTGACCCTGCTGGCAGGGGGACAATTACACATCTCAAACGCCGACTCGGCCTTCTCAGCCCAACGCAGGAAGCCTATAGCTCCCTCGGTGCCCTTAAACGTACTGGGCTTGCAGTCAAGGTAATTCTTGAAGATACACGTTCCACTTGGACCTCCAGCTTGATTCTGAACGTGTGCGGCTAAAGCGGCCGCCGCATGGTCGTTCAGCAGAGTTTGGAGTTCAGCTGCAGTCAAGTTGATGATACCACGTCCGTGTCCCGCGTTTCTTCCAGCCATTTCCTAGAATCACAGTATAAAATGTTAAACATGAATTTTTCTTTCATATACAACACACCATACATGTAATAAAAAGACAGGTAAGAAAGAAATAAGAAACAACATCACATCACAACCATATATTAATCTAATTAATAATTCATGATTAAAACCATTGTATTCGCTACAAAGTATTTCCAATCAATCCTTAAAATCATAGAAAATAATAGTTCGGATGGAGACAACCCCTCCATCTAGGTGTTATCATCACTAGATGTCATCATCTGAGGACACCTCTGAGTGTGCCTCTTCCTCAGCCGGTTCTTCCTCCGGTTCTTCTTCAGGTTCCTCCTCGGGATCTTCCTCGGGCTCCTCTTCGGGATCTTCTTCAAGTTCCTCTTCAGGCTCTGCCTCGGGCTCGGCCTCAGGCTCTGCCTCAGGTTCTGCTGCGTTCTGAGCAAGTTGCATTTGTAAGACATCGCAACGCTCTAGAGCCATCTCGGTTCGGGTCCTTGCTACTTGGAGTTGCTCTTGCAAGTCTATCATCTCGGCTTGCATCTTTCTCATGATCTTCATCTGTTGATCACTAGCCTCTTGCATTTCCTTCATTGCCGCTGCCATGCGGGCAATTTCCTCCTTAGTCTTGGTTCCGTCTTTTAACAGTCCGGAAACGTTCGCTCTCGTATAGCGCATGTAACCCACGTCACGCTCCAAGCATGAAACAACAGCTGCGAGAACTCGCTCTACAGGTTCGGTTATGGGTGGTAGGGTGTTGGGATAAGCAGGGTGGTTCGGGTGAGGTAACGGGGGAACTTGCTCGCGATAGACCATACGTCTGATCATGTTAGGGTACCAATCCCAGCTAACGTCGTTTTCGTATATGCCTCCGGATAAGCGGTACCTCTTCGGTGCGAAAGCTTCGAGTTCCGGGACTACACGGGGTGGCGGTGCGGTAGGTAACTGCGGTTCCTTCCCGTGAGCATGAGTCATCGGATCAGATGATGATGAGGGTGGCGGCGTCGACATTCCTACAGGTAAGCCGTGTATGCGCGCGCGTATGAGTGAAAGAGGTAAAGAGATAGGATAACAAAGACTACACAAATCTATGCAGTGCGTATCATTATAACTAATGGGTCGTTGCGGTTATAGTCTAGTATGCATGCAGCCTCTAGTTCGCTATAACCAATGTGATCTGATACCAATCTGTCACACCCTCAAAATCCACTAACGGAGTTTTACCGTCAGAGGGTGTGAACTAACAGGATCGGAATCATTAGTTATAATCAAACCTTAAAACAAAGTTTCAAAACCATGAAAACGTTTACGAGTAATTAAATGCGGAAGCGTAAAACCATAGAAAACAATGTTACGTCACGCAGGACGACTTAAAACCCAATGATCACAGTTTAAAATAAGTTTGCATAATTAAAAATGTTTCAAGCAATGCATGTTCCTAAACCGCGCGCCCGCCTCGGCTACCTGAGAATAACATACTAAAAGTGTCAACACAAGGTTGGTGAGTTCACAAGTTTATATAAAAATAAATGTTTAGCGCTTGCGTTCAGCGTTTTGCGTTAAGCGTTTTGCGTTACAGCGTTTTGCGTTACAGCGTTTTGCGTTACCAGATAGTGTTATGTCAATTATATATCTATAGGTAGCTAGCCTATAAAACAAGTATCACTAAGTGTTCGACACCGAAGCTGACTGTTTATCATTTGCCTTGCCACCAGGTCATCCAGACCATGGTATGTGTTTAGCCAAGATTACACCCACTCGACCTCCAGTCAAGTTTAGCGTTGGGTGGGGTTTGTCAAACCCAGTAGTACTACTCAACAGTGACTCGCTATTATCCAAATATTAACCGGTTCGATGTTATGAAGGACTTTAGTTAACGCGTTTGCCACTTAGTCTTTACAAGTGATATATAATCTATATTAACAAAATCTTAAATGCGTTTTCGGAGTATGTTATCTCCCCCAAGAGAAAAACGTTTAAAAAGTTTAAAAGGGGAAAGTGAAACTCACTGTTTGCGAAGAAATTCCCAAATTAAATCACCAAGATGCGCGTCACAGAAAAACTCTCTTTAGCGTTCTAAAACAACAAAGAGATTTTTCTAAGTGTCGGAATATTATCGAGTCTCTAGACCCGGCACATAATACCTATGCACATAACATGTTTCGTGTTTCGTTTGTGGATCGTGTGTGACTTTAACAAGTGTAGTTGTGATACATTACATGTGTAAGCAAGTATTTTCGTGTCATGTATTCATAAAGTACATCAGTAGCAATTACTCCCCGTAAGGGCAATTTGGTCAACACATAACAATTAACTAGTCATTATTCCCCACGAGGGTAATTTGGTCAAATCATGACAATCAATTAGCAATTATTCCCCGCAAGGGCAATTTGGTCAAAACATAACAATTATATAGCAAGTATCATGTTTCATGCATTTTCACCAAATTCAGCAGCTAGTTTCACCGAGACAGAAATTCTACTTGAAAGATTGTACTATCTCACCGATCATAGCATCACAATTAATTTACCAAAAATCATCACAAAAGCATATATGTCTTAGGTTTCCAGAACATATTTTATTATATTTTTATTCCACATAGGTTTCTCACAATCATCAAATCATTACAGCAAACTCATAACAGTCAAATTCATGCGCAACAGAATGTTATTTGAAATTCCCGTTAAACAAAAAATCCAATAAATGCAAGACCACTTGGGTTAGGTTCCTAACTCAATAAGTCAACTTTCAGAAGTGGAACCAACCCAATTGGTTTCGTAGTTCATGAGATATAACATTTACAAAACAACCTAACAGCAGGTCTAACAGCTCAGCTTTGCACAACGTTTTTGTAAAATCATAAAAGTTAACTTCTACACGTCCAAAAATTGCAAATTTATATTCCTTAGAAACTAGACTCAACCTAGTTTACTGTAGTATCAATAATCTCAACAAATTTTCACATTTACACTTCGTTACAGTCAGTTAAACATCAATAATACAATCTGTCCAGAAACTGTTTGCATCCAAACTGAACATATTAACTATCTATGGACCATCATGCATTCATATAACACTCTAGACTCCATAAACACTATCCATGCACATCAATCACACAATACATACATGATTAGGGTTTTTGTTTGAACTCAATTCAAAGACACAACAATTAACATGTAACAATATCCAATCTAGTTATCAAATCATCATCAAATCAACAACAATCATATTAATTTCATACACACATAGAATCGGCCATCTAGGGTTTTCAATTAACCCATTAAACATCAAAATCAAGTATAAAGGATGCATAGGATAGTCGATTATACCTTCCTAGCACCTTAATCTTCAATCAAAAGCTTGAAATCCTAGTTGTATGTGTGTGTATAAGTGACGGCAACCAAGGAGCCAGGGGGGGGGGGGGGGGTTCCGATCGGGATTTGTGTGGGGAGAATAATAATAAGTTAGGGTTTATTATTATTATTATTTATAATACTACATGTTACACTTTGGCCCCTCCACTTCTAAGTATTACTTATCTAGCTTAAACTAACTTGTTTACATCTTGAGTTAGTGTTTATAACGATGTTATCACATAACACATAAGTCTAACACATAATTATCACATAATTACTGTTTTGACGTTTTTTCATTTATTCACCAATCGTTTGTGTCAACTCGTTTGCGTTTCGATGCAATTCCCGAAAGACTACACATGTAGTAAGTGTTAAGCGTCATTTAAACCCTAGTTTAAATGTAATGAGGTGTGCGTTATAGATTCAATGATCTTAAGTTTGAATTGACGGAGTTGAGTTAACGGAGTTAACCTGAAATTGACGATTGTCACACATATACACATGACTCGCAAAGGTAGACGATGAGGATGAATTGCTTGAGCCTTTCCAGCCGCTTACTGCTGCTATGAAGGACGAGTCAGAGAGATCAAGAAGGAAGGGTGTGAAGACTTGTCTGATGATTTAATTAAGAGGGGTTGGGCCTGTAGGTTATATATATACATACACGGCCCAAATCAGATTTGTGTATGGCCCAGTTGTGGGCTCTTGGACCCATATCAGCCAAGGACTTGTTTTTGTGTCTATCCAAAAGCTTAGCCAAGCCCGATTACAACCCGAGCCCTATTGCACTCCCCACACTTGATCACTAATAGTTGGATTACTTTACAAAGTGATTTGATTACTTTGTAATCGATCTCGTTGAGAACCCGAGAGTACGTATATGTAAAAGAAATACTCGCTTAAATCCACACATAAGATCACACTTGGAGGTCCACAAGAATGGGATAACCCGTGTATCCTATACATACACACATATGTCTAAATGTGAATAAACTTATAAACGCATGACGAGAACTCGATAAAGGAAAGACTGAAATAGAAATTTAAATATTAAATAATCAAAAGACTAATACCATAGAAGTTAATAAAATAAATAATCTAAGTTAAATGTAATCTAATACAAGGCTAACCGATGAGACCAGACTTAGTCATTTTCGGTTGGAATACGAATATGATGAGTATTGATACGTGTAACTCGTATACAGTTAGCTGATCTCAGTTAAAGAAAGGGCTGACATTTAACGGAGAAAGGAACAGGATACAGGTGAGTTTCTAGCCCCATTTCCTTGTTATGTTTTCGGGGCTATGTGCATACTCGATGTGAAAGTTAATACACTTACCTTAAATGTAGCTTAAATACAATGTTCCTTCTATGGATAATATATATAGAGTTCCTTCTATGGATAATGTATAATGTTCCTTCTATGGATAGCATAGTGTTCCTTTTATGGATAGTATAGTGTTCATTCTATGGATAGTATAGTGTTCCTTTTATGGATAGTATAGTGTTCCTTCTATGGAAAGTATATAGGGTGTTCCTTCTATGGATAATATATATAGAGAGTGTTCCTTCTATGGATAATATATGTGTAGAGTGTTCCCTCTATGGAGAATATATATAGCATGGGAAATAGTAATAGTTCTCTTAATAGATATTACGTGACGTTCCTCTTATGGATATTTATACAAAGATAACGTATTGATACGTGTCTTCGGATACGTTAAGAAATATATGAGAATAAATTGTATGTTGCCTGATTAACTAGAACTCACTCAGCGTAGCTGACTTTTAGTATGCACGCGGGTGAGTAGAATGAAGCAGATCGTCTGAGGAGAACACGTGGCATTGAATAGAGACTGGCATCGGAAGACTCGAGACGTTTATCAGTTTATGTTTAATGTTTTGTTTATTTTAAAAGACAAAGATGTTTGTTTAAGACAAATTATGTAATGTTTTATGAAAGTTTTTATATTCCGCGAATGTTTTTAATTAACTATGATTTCTAAGAACTGTGTTTATGAGTAAATCCGACGTTAAAGTGAGGCACCGGAAACATGGCCTTACAATTGTAGAACTCCTGTATGTTGGGGAGAGATTGGTCAGAAAGAGATTTGAAGTCTAGAAGTTGTGCGAGAAACCTCGTCAAGGTTCGATCAGATCAAGCCAAGAATGAAAGCTGCTCAAGATCGTCAAAAGTCGTATACTGATAAGCGGCGATGACCAATCGAGTTTAACATTGGTGACAATGTGATGCTCAAGGTCTCGCCTTGGAAAGGAATTATTCATGTTTAGGAAGAGAGGAAAGCTAAGTCCAAGGTACAATGGACCATTTAAGATTGTTGATCGTGTGGGTGAAGTGGCTTACAAGCTAGATTTACCCGAAGAGTTTGAAGGAATTTATTCTACTTTTCATGTTTCTCATCTGAGAAAATGCCTAGCTGATGACACGTCACATGTGCCATTAGTAGACATTGAAGTTGATGAGCAGTTAAACTATATCGAGCAGCCTATGGAGATCGTTGACCGCAAGGAAAAGCAGCTTCGTCATAAAGTTATCCCTTTGGTGAAAGTGATATGGAAGCAGCGTAAAGGATCAAATGCCACTTGGGAAGTTGAAGATGAGATGCGCAAGTTTTACCAAGGATTGTTTATGTATAGTTAGGTTTCGGGGACAAAATTTCTTTAAGGAGGGAAGACTTGTAGCATCCTACTTTTACAAAAGAATTAATAAAATAAATTTCGTTTGTATCCATCTCTACACCATAGCCTACACCTTTAAAAACACACATAAACACTCTCCTTTATCCCGAACCAACATCCGAAGGTGAGAACCCGAGCTTGATAGTGTTAGAGCATCCTAACGAACCAAACTAACATCAAGACTAGATCGTGTTCGTAGATCGACTCGTAAAATGGTAAGTTTTATAACGAAACGCTTATTCGGCTCGTTTAGAATCCTTAGATGTTTACAAATCATTTAAACTAATCAAACGGGATGATCCCTGCTGAAATTCGTTAACAGTGGATAGGTTAATTGTAAACCTAAAGAACCGGGTTTGAATATCAATCAATCGCACCCCTAAAAACGTGATGTTTAAGTGTTTGAACTATTAGGGTTTGTTAGCGTTGTGATTAAGAGTCTAATGTACCAGATTCATGTTGTTTCATCATGATATGAGGATTAATTAGAAATTTGGTGTCTGTTGACTGCTATGGTTCCTATCAATTTTGACTTTGACCTCTAAGTCAAAGTTTTGGATAGAACTGATGCTCATTCGTCATGTTGAGCGAATAGATGATCATTCGTTAGACACCCATAATGAATAAGGAACATTCGTATGTTCCGGTAACGAATGAGCCTCCCATTCGTCATGTAGAAGTCACAAATGATATATTCATTCGTTACCCATTCATTCATTATGATCAGATAGCGAATCAATCCATTCGTTATGGATACATTCGTGTGTTTCCATAACGAATGAGCCTTTCATTCGTCTTATAGGAAGCACAAATGGCCTTAGTCATTCGCTATGCATTCATTTGTTACGAAATGAACCATTCGTCATAACGAATAAGGCTTAACCACAAACCATTCGTTATAATGAATGGGATAGCGAATAAAATAATAAATTAAGAATTCTCTGCCCCTTGGACCTCGCTAGGGGCTGTCGCCCCTAGAACCTCGTTGCTAGGGGCACTGCCCCCGGACCCCCGTTCGTTGATGGTTATATTAAACTAGAAATACGATATGGGTATTGATAGTTAATTGATACGTATAATTGTTATACAGTTAGCCGTGCCCAGTTAAAGAAATGAGTTACCATTAACTCTGAGAGGAACCGAGTATATGTGAGTGTCTAGCCCTATTTCCTTGTTATGTTTTCGGGGTTGTGTGCATAGTCATTGTGATTAGTTAATACGCTTACCTTGAGTGGTAAGTGTATGCATGGATGATAAATGTGATGGATATTATATGGTAAATATGAATGAAAGCTTGTCGGTACATGAACGATATTCGGATATTGCACGTATCACCAAGGACGGTAAGTGTTAGAATATATAGCTGTGTATGTATGAATGATAAAGCCAAGTATGTACGAAATTGTATGTATATTAGTACGAAGGTATGGTAGGGTGAATGTAGGGAACATACCCTAATAATATCTGCGAATGTAGGGAACATACCCTAATAATATCTGCGAATGAAGGGAACAGACCCTAATAATATATGCGAATGAAGGGAACAGACCCTAATAGTATTTGCGAATGTAGGGAACATACTCTAATAATATATGCGAAGTTTATAGAATGAAATGTATGTATATATGTATGTATGATAGAAAGAATGAAAGTATGAAAGTATGAAGAAAGGTAAAAAAGCTAAGTATGATATATGTATCTTCGGGTGCGTATATAAGTAAGTATATGGATGTATTGTATGTTAGCTGTATTAACTAGAACTCACTCAGCGTACCTGACTTTTAGTATGCACGCAGGTTAATAAACTGAGGCAGCTCGCTTGATTGAAGACACGTGACAGGATCTGAAGAAGCTGGCATCTGCAGAAGAATTTTTCATGATGTTAAATAATATGTTTTATGTTATGTTCTTTTTAAAAGGGGCATTGACACATTTCCCCTTGCTAAGTGCCTTAATTACATATTTCCTCAACTTAAAAAGAATAATTGCATATTACCCCTCACTTAAACATATATATTACATATTTCCCCAATTCACTAAAATTAATTTGTTTGTGGACTATTATACCCTTAATTTAAAAAAAAAACAAAAACAACCAAAGACACAAACTCTTAAAGATTCACAACAATCAATCCAACTTCAACTTTCCTTGCAATTCTTACACATAACCTTGCCGGCTAAATATTAGAATTTCCTTCGCCGAACTCACCGACATCGTATACCCGACCTCCGATATGGATTTAATTGTAAAATTTGAAGCTGCCACTCACCACCAACACTATTCACCATCTTCAATATCTTCGTCGTTCACCAACCTCTACCGACCACAATCACCACCGTTGAAACCCATTCGCTAACCACCCCACCTCTACCGACCACCCAACGCAAAGTGTTTCCTCCCTGACAACACTTTCCAACAACAACAACGTCGTCGACGAGACCTAACCGGAAACACAGTGAAATCGATTTGAGCCTAGTTCTCTTAAAACAAAATTTAGGGGTTCTACAGCAAATTTGGGATAATAAGTCGCACCTGGTTCGATTTGGAATCACCCGATTTATTTGGATTACTGGTTACATTTGAGTCACCGACGTCATGTGAACCGTCGATGAACTTGTTTGGTTCAGTGGTTTCAATCAATTGGAGAAGAATAAAGAGTAAGGAATAATCAGTTTCATTATGTTAATTAAAAGGGTAAATCTGTCATAATGGGTAATTTTTTTAGTGATGGGGATATATGTAATTTAAGTTTATAAGTTGAGGATATATGTAATTAGATAAGTTAGGAAGGGGATATGTGTAATTCCCCCTTTTTTAAAAGAGGCGAGTTGAATGTTGTAATGATTGAACAAAGTTTTATTATTTCCGCGAAAGTTTTAATTAGCTCTGATATTTAGAATTGTGTTAATGAGTAATTTCAAAACCAAACTAGGGCACCGGAAACGACGCCTTACATTTTGTTAAGTATATTTTAGAACCTTTATTTCATTTTTAACATTTATTTAGCTTGTTATTTTGTTTTTATTTATTCCTGGCTTAATTAAAAATATTATAACCAATTAGTTCAAAAAAAAAAGAAGTCTTAACCATGTTGATTAAAAAATTATAGAAGTAAAAAAGGAATAATATTAATAGATTGATTAAATAAAAAGAAAAAAAAGTTATAATAGATTAGATAAATGGAGGATTAAATGAGAAATGCCTATTTTTATAAATACTTTCAAATAATCTATTTTATTAAATAATTTTTCCACACTGACACACCCCATTTTGATAAAAAAAAAAAAAAAAAACTCCATCTTTTGATCCCAGTAAAAGGGCGCATAAAGGGGCCCATTCATCTTCCGATTCCCCCTAAAAAGCCTTCTGCATGCAAGAAGCCTCCACCTTCAAAATTAAATATCACAACCCAAAGTTTCCAAATGGCCCAAATAATAAGCTCGTTTCCCTTTACATATTTACCGAAGCTTTCAAATGGCCCAAATAATAAGCTCATTTCCCTTTACATATTTACCTAACTTTAACTCGCAATAAAAGAGATTTAGGCCAGTCCCTCACGATTTCCTCTAACCTACGTATTACTTAGAGCAACCACAATGGTGGATGAGGAAAAATAAACTAAACAAGCCACATCAACTGCCACATCAGATTTCCACTCATTCACTTTCAAACACAAAAATCGTATATTTTCTCCAACACTACATCCACTTTTTAAACATCTCTATACTCCACATAATCACCTATTTCTATATTTTCTTTCTATAAATTAAAATACTTTTATAACATAAAATACTTTTAATTAAGTATCTTATTTTTTATTTCATATTATTTAAAAATGAAATAAGTTCTAGTAAATAAATTTACAAAAACAAAAGATGTCATATAAATAAAAATTTAAAATTACATAAACAGTAAATAAAACAACCGCGCGCAAACGTAAACTAAAAAAGTTATATAAGCCTATGTTAAAAAATCTACCTCACTCAAACCGACTATTTTTTAATAAACCATATATGCTCCACTAAATCATTTAGAAGCGCATGACGGGCTTCATTGTTACGTATATTCCTAAATCTTGCCAAGTGTCCTTCGAAATCTACTGTCGGTCCATGGTTTGCTAGTTCAAGTTCTTCACCCTCATCATCCAACCAATCGGTTATTGCATCTCCTTCATCTTTACAATCATATTATGTAGTACAATGCATGCATACATTATATCACTTATTAACATTCTTTAATTTAAAAAGAAAGATAATTAAAGTGGTGGTTGGAATTAGTTTTAAAATTTAGATATAAATAATTACATTGGACCCAATTATCATGTTTTGTGAATATGCTCTAAACTTAACATCACCTCTAACGTGCATTTATACAGTTCAGTATTCTGAACAATGCCACATCAGAAATGAACACTACACTGAACATGCTCTTAGTGTATTAGTCCGGCTTAAATCCACATACCCCACCCATATGAGATTAGGGATGACAATGAACCAAAGGATAAGAACAAAAAATAAGTTTATATATATATATATATCAAACCAAAAAATAAAAACAAAGAAATAAAATAAGCATAAATAAGAAAGTTTAAAAAATTTTGAAAAATATAAAATTTTGTTTTTTAAATCTGTATTTTGTTAGATAAATAACAAAATTATCTAGAAAAATCCCAATTTAATAATAATAAAAATTATGAATTAGATATAAATAAAAATATTATATTTGTAAAGTTATATTATAAAAACAGTCAAGATATAAAATTCTTTTTTTATATCGCTCTTATGGAAAAAAAAAGATAATTTACAAAACCACAGTTATCAACCAATTAATTATATCTAGTAAAAATCTCATTAATAAGAAGACTATTAGTAGGGTCTGAAGATGATAGATGGTGAGAAGCAGACAAATTATACATTTATGTCATATGATAGAGAGATTGCTTCTAGAGATCTCCAACTCTAAAACGATATGTATGAAATGGTATAAAAGAAGGAAGGTACAACACTAGACCAACATAAGGAAAAAAAATGATTAAACATAGTAAATAATAATAACAAAATTTAGTATAATAATAATAATAATAATAATAATAATAATAATAATAAGATAGATAGATAGATAGATAAAAATAATGAAAATAGCAATAAACAATTATAAAAATAAAATATTATTACAACATAGTATATAAAACTCAATACAAAAAATAAAAAATAAAAAAAACATACGCACCATTAAAAAAAATCCACGTACAAAGCCGAGATATATATAAAAAAAAGGTTAATTGTTTATGGATATCTTTGTACACATTTGAGCACCAGCAGGCCGCAACGTGAGTGTTGTGGGTGTGGTTCGTTGAGGTGGCACTAGACAAACCGAATATAAAAAACCAATCTAGCTTTGTAGAGTGAAGTTTGTGGGTGTCAAGTTTGTGGGAACAGACTAGGGGTGTCTTGTTTAACCGTACTCGAATATCGACCTGACCCGAAGTGACCTGAGACCCGAGTTACCCGGCCCAAATAAACTCCTAACTCGAAACCGAGATCATGTATTCGGATCCGTATTTGGGTTGAAATACCCTGAATCGGGTCATTCAATATTTCAATTCAAAATGGTTCTTCATTTCTACCCTACATTTATTATTATGTTGTTAAAGAATGCTATCTTCATTTAATTCATCTTAAGGTAACACTTTAAAGCTTGTTGATTAATCTAGTATTATAGTCTGATGTCTGATGAATGTTGTCATGTTTTATACAGATTGCTTATATGATGTTGAAATTACAAATGTGAGAAGGCAATCAGTTTGGTTATATGACAAGTATATAACCACATACATTGGTTGTATGGTTTATCATATTAAAAAGGAATGCTTTAGCATAAATATTGAAAGATGCTTTAGTACAATCTGCAATAGAAGTTAAAGAAGTCAATGGGATGATATTGACTTTGATGTGAAATATGCTTTATAAAGCACTAACTTTAAGGTTTATTTGATTTGGTGTTTTAAACTTGTTAAACATGAAATCCGACCCGTTCAACCCGAAACCCGAACAACCCGACTTTATTTGGGTTGATTCTTGGGTCAATTTACTTTGAGCTCAAACCCGAATAACCTGGAACCTGAATAAATAACCCGAAGAACACCCCTAGAACGGACTAGAAGAAGGACGGGATGTGGGCCCCCCTCTCACATAAACACACACACTCGTATACATGCATGCATGCATGCATGCATGTATACATACATACATACATTTTCTTTGTATCCATCATGTTATTTTTTTACTTGTTCTCCTTACAAAACAAGTTCGCTGGTTCCAAACTCCGACCGCCACTTCCTCCCGGCTCAACACCTTTTCCTTACATCGGCAGCATAATCAGCATGCTTCGAAACAAGCCCACGTTTCGATGGATTCGTAGGATGATGGACGAAATGAACACCAAGATCCTATGCGTTTGCCTAGGAAAAGTTCATGTCATAGCCGTTAGTGATCCGGATATCGCTCTTGAGTTTTTGAAAGATGCAAATTGGATCTTCTCGTCAAGGCCTGATTCCATGTCAAGCTATCTGACTAGTGGTGGTTACTTGGACACCGTTCTTGCTCCAATGGGTGATCATTGGAAGAGGATGAGGAAGATCATATCCAGAGAGATTCTTTCCGGGGCTAGGCATAAATGGCTTCTGAATAAACGAATCGAAGAAGATGAAAATATACTCAGGTATTTATTTATGTGCATGTTTATATAGGGTTGGACCATTTCATAGACTTGCCTAAAATAGGTAAACAGACCAAAACTAACTTTAATTAACTTGCTAATTTGGGCAAAAGTTTTTTAATTTTCATCTCCAAAAAAAACCACACTTGTTTTTAAACACTTAATGGATTTTACTTTAACTCTTTATCTTGGCTTGACTGCAAATTTCGGCATCCAAACGTGAACTTCTTTTAGGTACATTAACAATCAATGCAAGACCAATCATGGGGTCACTGGGGGCTTCGTGAATATTAGGATTATTGGGCAACAATACACCACCAACATGGTAAGGAAGCTCTTGTTGGGGAGAAGGTATTTTGGCGAAGGGAGAGAAGATGGAGGACCTGGGAAAGAAGAAATTGAGCATGCCGATTCACTTTGGACCATTCTTGTTTATCTTAACGCATTTTGTGTCACGGATTACTTCCCGTGGTTGAGATGGATTACTGATTTTGATGGGCATGAGAAGACCATAAGGAATGCTATTCGTATGACAAGAAAGTATCAAGATCCGTTAATTGATGAAAGGATTCAACAATGGAAAGACGGTGTTAGGATCCAACAACACGACTTGCTTGACGTTATGATCACCCTTAAAAACACTCCGCTTACAGCAGATGAAATAAAAGCCCAGATCCTTGTAAGATTAAGAACAATTATTATATTTTGGCTTGGAAGATATTAATTTTGTATATTAAATCATGTGTGAAGGAAGCTTTCAGGTTACACCCTGTTGCAGCTTTCAACGTCCCACATGTGACAGCCACTGACTCAACTGTTGCTGGATACTTCATACCCAAGGGTAGTCATGTATTAGTGAGCCGTCTCGGGCTAGGAAGAGACCCTGAAGTCTGGGATGACCCACTGAGTTACAATCCAGACCGTCACATGAATGGTGATAAAGAAGTGGTGTTAGCGGACCACAGCCTTCGTACATTTTCGTTTGGCTCTGGTCGGCGTGGGTGCCCAGCAGTGTCATTGGGCTCGACAATGACCACAATGCTTCTAGCTAGGCTTGTACAAGGGTTCACTTGGGAGTTGCCACCTAATGAACCGCTTGTTGATCTCAAGGAGAATCTGCATGATTTAGCAATGGCTAAGCCGTTGTTTGCCTTAGCGCAGCCACGTCTGCCTCACCATCTTTATGCTACTAGTTGAATTGTCTCAAAATAAAATGTGGACTGTCAAATTAATTGAGTAGAACATTTTGACCTCAACTTGTTAGTTCTTTTAGTACTGAATTTATAATTAAATATACCACGTTTTTTTTACCCAATTATCTGCGGAGAAACAGAACAATAATGAAAATGGAAGTAAGATCTTTTATGAAGAAAATGTTGAAACCAGGAATATAATGGCGAAAAATTAGCAGAAAACGAGGAAGAAGATCTCAGCTTCTGGTCCGATATACATACGACCCCTCTGATGCATCCGTTGACGCATCAAGAATATTCAAGATTAAAACACAATGGTCGAATCTTGATTGCACATTTCAGAGACAGGTCTTTTTTTAGCGCACACCATCACAGTTAAAACCCTTTATCGACTACTTTCAAGAAATCTCAAAACGGAGCATCTACAAGAAGTTTGTGAACGCGGTTAAAAGGCTCTGAGGAAATTAGTAGCCTTATATATGTCCGGTCAGGACCGGGAGGCTTTGGGTTCTATGTTCTTCATCAAAGAATCTAAACCCGAGCCCAAACCTGAAAAGGTTCTTGAGGATTCGTTAAAGAAGAGTAGTGGGAAGAAAACCATCAAAACCGAGTTGTAAACAAAGGATTGGTTTTTATGTTGTTTTTGGCACATGAGTCTTTAGGTTGTTGTAGACGAATTTGGCTCAAGGGTTCTAATACATCACTGATCGTTGAAAAATAAAACTTTCAATACTCATTTTGACCCGAACATTATTTGACCGAACTAGCTATGGTCTGGTTGGACTGTTTGAACCTCATTGGAGATTAGCTTATAGGATCACGCTTCTTAATCCTTGCTTCACAAGCTACCTATTATTAACACAGAAGCAGATTATTAACAACTTTTTTACTGATTATCTAATATCTTGCAACTCCACAAATCTAATATTTTGCAACAAGTCTGCTAATTGTAAAAGAGAATGTTAAATGACACATTCATATATCTTGATTTATTGTTAGAAATGTGTAAATATGCCTTTACATCTTTGTATTTAGTACACTATATATTTATAATTAAATGTTATATTTAGTATTGTATGAATGAAATACAATATAATGACACAAGATGGAAAAATGTTGTTCACTTCGATCTGTTGATTGAAAAAGAACGTGAACAGTTTGTGCGATCTCTGATTATTTGAAGAAATAAAAAGATGGAAACTTAGATATGGTTGCAAGACGTACAACAAGCACTTAATGGGATTAGAAAGGCATGCTTATCTTCATCATACATGAGGATGGTAGTATTTTGTATTTTGTTAATATCATATGACGTGAAATTTGCAGTTAATATTAAAATTGTAGACTTATTTTACTAAGTGGAACATAAATAAATTGTTATTAAAATAAAGATCTTCGGGCCGGGTATCTTTTTTCACCCTACACTTGGCTTTTGTGATAAGTTTTAACAAACTAGACGGGTGCTCGCGCGATGCAACGGGTGTTTGAACCTGTTAATCACGTACAAATATAATTGTTTATAGTTCAGTTAAAACCTTGAAATCGTTTAAATCGGTCATTGGTTTGACTTCTTTTTTCTTTTTCTTTTTTACTTTCGGTTTGTTGGTCGGTTTCAAAATTTTCAAAATGTAATGAACGGTTGGTCCGCGGTTTATATTGGCAACCGGCCATATGAAACCAGAAAAGACTGTAAATTAACCTAATTGCAATATGATTCCTTTTGTAATCCTTGTTGTTATTATTTCACGTCCTAGATCTTCCATTAATATTTACCATTTATGTGGCTAATTAAAATTATCATTTTTATTTATGATCATCTCAAGTATCATATTATGTTGGTTTTTAGTTAAAATTGATGGTACATTTAAATTATTAATTATTTTAAACTAAATTTATTATTGAAGTTTAAACTGTGAAACCAAACTAGAACCAGGCCGTTAGCAACGATTCGGTTTCAACTTTCAATGGTTGAGTTTGGTTTTGGAAGACAAAAAATCAGTATTAACGGTTGGACTCACAAGTTTTACTTAAAAACCATCAAAACCAACACTGAACATCCCTACGTAACATATTAATTTATTTAAAATGAAAAAAAATTACAACAATATCATATCCAAATTAAAGAGAATAAAATGCTCGTTTTTATAGTGCAATTTGTTTATAAAAATATTAACGTACGAAAAGGCTATAGTCGTTTAAAAATCATGGGTGGGAAGTTAGTTTACAAGGTAAATTAAAAACATAATATGGTTAAAGATGGGAGACCAAACTTGTAAGTTGAATGAATTGTGTTTAAAAGACATGTTTACCTTTACTAACACATGTATCTCATGCTTTAAGTGTTGTAAATTACTTAAAAAGGGTGTCTTAATTTGCCCTTATTTGATGTATTATATATAGTATAGATAATGAATACAATTTTGTTATCTACGGTCTGTTTTTCTTTTTCTTTTCTTTTTTTTTTCCTAAACTAAACGTAACAATTTGTAAGAAGTATAATTTCCAAACATAAAGCATATTTTCATAATTTACTTTCCATTCAAACAACAACAAATGATTGTTAACTTTGTTTTAAAAAGGTTAATATTGCATTCTCACAACTAAATTTGATCGCTTCTATAGTCGCATTATTTTAATTTAGATCATGGATCAAGGTATTCGGGAAGTCCAACGGAAACTAATGTGTGAGCCCGAATACACTACTACGTTATTGTGAAGAAATGGTCCCTCCTAATACGAAGACACATACAACGTATGCATCAAAAAAGAAAATATCACAAATTGTGATGATAATTGTTTACATGCAGGGGCAGATTCAAGGGCAAAGGAGGGTGGGCGCATGCCCACCGTCCAGCCAGCATTAAACCCATGTTCTTAGTGGGGTCAATGCTGTGATTTGAAATATGCATGTGGATTAAATGTGGAACAAGACTTATTGTTGAAATGGCCAATGGTCATATGGATTAATGTGGGAGAAAAGCTGAAAAATTTAAATGTTCACATAATCGGTTCCAAACCGGTTCAGTTTCGTTTTGATTTTCGGCCAGTTTAGTTAACCGGTTTTTTTGTACACCTCTAGTTATTGTATCCTATTTTGGTAGGAGTTTTGAGTTTCCTTATTTATTCTATAGAACCTTTATAAATAGGGATCTAGGATACATTGCTTAGAGTAGAGACCATGCATTAGTTGAGGGCCGCGTACGTGGTACCCGGCGTTACTTAGTTGGCCGTTCAAAAAAAAAAAAAAAAAAGAGACCATGCATCAGAAATAAAACGGTATGCGAGAAGCTTGACGACCGAATCATTCGGTTCTGAAGTCTTTGAATAAAATCAACGTTTTTGAACCATTCGAATACGCATCTGCATCCATCAAGAAACTATTTAGGTGTGCTATAAAGAAATTTTTTAAGTTGAAACCATAAAATTATTAAAACGTAAACAAAAAGACGAAAATAGTGAGAGTTTTGAAATCCAAAACTGAAAAAAAATGAACTGGAGAATAAATGAAGTTGTGGGGGTAATTTAACTGATTTATATGGAATATTGAGTTTGCTCTAAAAATCAGTCTATTAATTGTGTTTGATATTGAAATAAAACACAACAGATTGATTTGTTGACTTGCTTTTGAAATCAATCAAACGCATATACGTGTTGTTTGATCGCAACGATAACATCAAAACTTGATGAAAGTCAATTGTTAGAAACATCAAAACAAAGGGCAATATGATTGATGGTTTTGGTTTCTCAAAAATCAAATCTTTATGAATATTGAAATCCAATAACTCACTCAATTATTGATTTTGGAGAAGAACGTTACAATTGGAAATTTGATATAAGAAACCAACATATATAGTTTCTAATTTCTGTTATTCCTAAGTCGCTCAACAAAGTTTTACACATAAAAGTTTTTGTACATGTTCATTTTGAACACAATCATAAAAAAAGATTTATAAACTTAAGCATCGTTAGATAAATCCTACTCTTATAGTAAAAGAAAATTATTGTGACACATGCCGCTTTGTGGTTAACCTTACAATTATTTTCCTTCTCAACTAAAATCTTAATTGATAATAATACATTTCATAGATCAATAATTATTCACTATCCTTTTACACACTATTATATTATATCTATACATTTTTATAAAAATAAATATTAACATATTATATTACTATATATATTCCAAAGTATATACTTGGTGAAATTTAAAAATCAACAACCATGTTTGTTAAAGATTGAAAAGAATATAATTTCAAATGTTATCATTAACATATTATACTATGTATATTGTTGAAGATTTTAAAGAAAAACAAAACTCGAATATGTGTTCATTTTATGAAACAATTATTATAATTCTGCAAAAAAATAAAAATGAAATTGCATATTTTAAGCTTTGTATAAGAACGTATTAGAATACCACATATATATTGAATTCAAAAAAACAAAAATAGACACGTGTTACGTGAAACTATACGAATACAAAGTTGTTAAATAGAGTAATTCATCAAAGTTTTTTATTAAAAAACATTATAAGTTTAGTCTCAATCTTTGTCACACCCCGACCAAAGGCGGCGGAACATTCCTAGATGTGACAGATTGCCCATAAGCGCATGACACTATTTAAAGCGACAATATTTAACAACTCATTTAATTTCACAACATCAAAATGTCACATGACAATATTCATAGATAATCATAACAAAATATAGCAAATAAATATATTGTTCAAATTTCTAATATCCTAACGGTCTTCGTTACGTTTTCTCCAAACTCCATAATCAACCTAACGTCAAACCTGTAACATTGCATAAAATAAAGTTTATCAACACAAAGGTCATAGTTTGAACAAATATGTATGTAATAAGAAATGCCACAACTTGTATACGAAACAATAAATAATAGCAATAATTTGGATAAAATGAGGTCGCTAATAAGAATACATTAGCGACACCGTCTATAAGAGAATACCAAATAGATTCGGATTTCATGAGGTCGTTAGTAAGAATACATCAACGGCACCGTGCTATAAGAGAATACCAGATAGTTCACGGATTTATGAATCAACCTTCCAAAAGCGGTAAACGCATAAGCATATAAGCATGTAAGCATGGAACACCAAATCGAACATTTATTTAAGTAAAGTATACAACGACGTTTGTGGTTTACGACTCAAGTATAAAACATTTAGTTTGAATAATATATGCAATGTCCCTCAAAACGAAATATGGAAAACGGGGTATGAAAGTACTCACATTCAAATATAAAACTTGATCGGTAAAAAACGAGAAATCGGACGGACGAAGTATAACGAGCAAAGCCTAAAAAAAAGGAAAAGCCTTGAATTAGAAAGGTTGTTTTAGGAAAACTTTTAAATAAAAGATAAGAAATGCAAACACTTAAAGTTTATGGTTTAAAGTGTAAATATTTATGAAAAGTGTAATACTAGTCTTTTAAAAATGTATAAATTTGCTCGAAACCGGGTTAAAGTATCTAACCTTAATATTTAATCAACCTATGTTAAGTAATAAGGTGGGTAAAAATGCAAGAATGCAAGTTCCTTTATAATATAGATACTAAAACGGGTTTTAACGAGTGTTCGGGTTGTTGATTCGGGTCTTGATAATTGGTCAAACCCAAAGTCAACTTTCCAAAATATTAAATGTTATGAGATAACTCATAGAAATCAAGTAAGACTTAACCAAGTATGTAGTTATATTGTTTTAGAACTAACAACGACATTAAGCGAGTGTTCGATTTTGTCGGTCCAAACTTTGTTATAAGATCAAGTTGGATCCAACATTTCTAAGTACTTAAGAAAATATTTAAAATCAGTTTATAAAGTATTTTTAAAAAGTTTATACAAGTCTTTGATAGCTAAAAACACACTTGTGTGTCTCAAGCGAGTGAAAATCGGTTTAGTTTAGTTTTCATCTCACAATAAGTTCATAGATGGTTGCCACATGCCCATATATCAAAGAACTTGTATAATAATTTATAAATGAAGATACTCAAGTTTTACAATAAAAAAGTTATCAATAAAGTCTTTAAACGAAAGTTCGGTTTTCAGTTCGGATTTTGTTTCGGGTTAAAACCGAGGTTAGATTTCACAAACCCATAACCATAGAATTTATACAATGATTTTTGAAACTTAAATCCAACATTAAGCATGTTTAAACAATTATTTAACAAAACTAGTAAACAAGTTCGGTTTACGGTTTGGAGCTATTTACGGTTAAACCGAGGCTAGTCTCTTCAAACCCATAACCATGGAGCTTCATAAATATGATGTACAAACTAAGATGAGCAGAAGTTAGTCATGGCTAGTATCTATAAATAAGTTATATAGTTATATATATATATATATATATATATTAAGGACTACGAAAGTCCTCCATGTAGCCTTGCTTTACGAGACCCGAAACTTAACCGACCGAGGCCGAAAAAGTGACCACCAAAGGTAACAAGGGGTTTATATTATATATATGTTGTTCCATAAGCTTCAAGTATTAAATAAGATTAAGATAAACTAATAAAAATGAAAAACTACATCAGTTTGACTTTGAAAGTCAAACTTGACATAAACATGAAAATAACCTTGAATGATCTTTGAATTTGAGTGAGGAAATGGTTTATGAGCAAGGATTAATGTGAGAGAGGACAATGTATTTATAGGATAAACTTAAATGGGTTAAAAAAGTGATTTAGAGGGTAAAAACCGGATTATTGGATAATAGAACCAACAAACAAACACAACATGCAGGTCTGGTCTGCTTGTCTTCGCGCTACGCTAACCAAAGGAGATACCCCATCGCTTGGCGCGATGGGGTGGTGACTAGGAAATTTTCAAAAGTTTCAAAAATGACAATTTGGCCCCTGAAGTTCGTTTTAAGTGTTTTTAACGCGTTTTAAGGACTGAAAAAGATGTTTTTGAGACCCAATAAGTGTAAAACAATATTGTAACATAAAATCCATCATTTTGATTATATCATAAGTTTCGGTTTACAAAACGGGTCGGTTTACATAATAAACAATTACAAAACGAATACAATTCGAACCCGAATTTGACGAATGTCACAATCTTCATTCATCATCTTATTTATCTTCAAAGTTTAGTCAATTCCTCATCATCTTGATAATCTTTATCACCATCAATCGGTTAGGTTCAGTTATTTTCGGTTTTTTTAAATTGATAACCAATCCGAACCGAAAATTCGGTTTTTCAAAAATACAAAAAATTAACCGCCGGTTAGATTTTTTTCGATGTTGTTTTTTCAGTTAATTCGATTTCGGTTTGGTTAATTCGGTATTCTGCTCACCCCTACGTTGGGGTTAGTTGTAGTTAATGAAATGTATAAGGATGGTCTTAGTTTTTAACGGATTGTTTTCATTTTAGTATATGCTTAAAAGTCAATCCATTTTTTTAAAATCAATCTATTTATCTATTATTATTATTATTATTTTATATATGACAATATAAATTTATAAATTATATATATATGCTTTAAAGCTATCCATCTACTATTTTGATTAATTTTGTAAACTATATATATATATATATATGTTAAAATGTAAGGATAATATATACTAATCACTTTCATATATAACAAAGTTTATCATATTTAATTTCTTAAATTTTTTATCAAGAATTGTTTCCGGTTTATTGTGGAACTTAAACCTGATTGTTACAAGAAGTTGGTAAATAGATTGTTTGGTACAAGTTAACTACATTTGGATTAAAATTTACTATGGGTAAAAAATGGGTAACCTGAGTATTTTAAAAGTTTGAAAGTGCAAATAGATTTATCGCCAAATTTGTTACGGGTTTAAATAGATGAAAGTTAAAATTTTAAACATGATTTGGGTTTCAAATTTATTTTCAACAACATTTTTTGAAATAATCAAAGGTTTGGGATTTGACAAATTGATTATTTTTTCTCGACCATTAAAATTTAAGAAAATATGGCGTTACTTCCGATATGCCACCACTAGGCTTATCAATGTTTCCTTTAATGGTGATCAGAATGTTTGTATGGGAAGCATGTCGTGCAAAACTAAGCTCAAATTAAGCAAAACATTCAAAAAAGTAAATGGGTTAACATGTTATTTTTTATGTTGTTATTATGGCAAAGTCGAGAAGCCCCATCAAACTTATGAAAATCTTTTTCATTGTCTAGCTCAGAAAAGCATAATTCTTGAACAACACCCGTCATTACGATTTAATATTCTTCTTTCCTTCTATGGGTGGTAAATCGATATATATATATATATATATATATATATATATAATCAGTATGGTCAAGTTATTTTATAAAAGAGAACTAAAATGATAATGATGAGAAAGATTTGTAGCCACACAAAAATACCCATACAAAATTAAAATATAATAATAAAAATCATAACACAAAATTTAATAAAAAACAAAAAAAATAAAAACATAAAATGTTTCCACCGTCTTTCTTTCTCAAAAAATAAAAAGACACAATGGTGAGTGAAAAAGTTCATTGTATCTTTTTGTTAATTATTGTATTTTGTGTTTATTTTCGTCATTGATTGTGTCTTTTTTCCTTGACATTGTATATTTTTTCTTCTTGAAATTGTGTTATATTATTCAACATTGTGTTATATTTTGTTCGTATTGTGTTATAGTTTGCGATATATATTGTGTCTTCTTTAGTTAAAATCGTGTCTTTTGTTCATTTTGTCATTGTTTCTTTGATCTTGGCATTGTGTCTTTTCGTCGATTTTTTTAAACAGAAATGGCGGTGGAAACATTTTAGTTTTTAAAATTTATTTGTTTTTTATTTATATTTTAAGTTATGATTATTTTTGTTATTTTTTTAATTTCTTTTTAAGGGGTTTTTTGTGTGGTCACAAGACCTTCTCACACTTCTCATTTTTGTTCCAATTTGTATTTTAACTTTACCCTATATCAATAAAGGTAAAACTTTATCTATATTTAGACTAAGTAGTCAGAACTACTATTTATTGAGAAGTCCTTTTCCTAAAATCGGTTCATAACCAAAATTCTTTCATTATACATATATGACACTGAGAATGAAATTTCCAATATTACGAGCGTTCTTGGGTATGTATTTTGCATGTGCATTTTTTTTATTAAATTCATTATTTTTATGGGAAAAAATCATTTATTAATATAAATAAAATCAATTTATATACACATAGTATAGATACAAGCCTAGATTTAATACACTTTTCATGTACATTATGTAATTATCTGCTTAACATGCAATTTTATAATTTGTGCATCCCATGTGTTAAAGAGTCTTTAAAACTAGTAGTTTAATAACCAACTAACATATCGAATGTTGATTATTTAGAAAATTCTAAAAACTGATAACTTGCTATAGAAACATATTCCTTTTACTCCAACATTTCACAAAATTACAATGAGAGATTAATTAATTATTTATGATCAAACATGATTCTAAAATATATTATGCAATCAAAATTATAATGAATCAATAAACAAGATATATATATATGTATGTATGTATGTATGTATGTATAGAGTTATGTTATCGTACAATAATTCGTAACGTACAAAAACGTACTTAAATGACGGTCAAGCCAAAACACAAACGCTCAACCCCAAAAACAAAAACGCTCATAAGCTAAAGGAAATCCAGTTACACTCTTGTCAAAAATTGATTCAATTGAAGATCCAGATCTGTGTTGTTTGGATGAATTGATTATTAATTAGATACAAATTGATGATTTCGATTCATTTGATGTGAGTTCATAGATCGATTTCAAAAAAAAAACGCTCATACGCTCAAGGAAAAACTAGTCACGCTCAAGTCAAAAATTGATTCAATTGAAGATCCAGATGTGTTTGTTTGGATGAATTGATGATTAATTTGATCAATTTCGAAGTTTAATTGATCAATTGTTAAACCAATTGCTTGAAAAAAATATGTAAACAAAGGGGAATGTGTTTCGTTTTTCCGATGAGTTGTTGGATACTCAATGTCAATGACGGTGATAGTGACGGCGGAGTGTTGATGCCAAGTGAGTGGTGGTCAATGGCATTGGAGATGGCAGCGGTAGTAGGTGGGTAGAGGGAGAGTGATTTTAGAGTTTAGTATGTTTTGAAATCAAAGCGTGGAAAGATCCGCGTACGTTAATGTACGATAAGGATTTTTTATATTTTATCCTTTATACATACATATATATATACTATCATATAGTATATATATATATACTATCATATAGTATGTGTATATATATATATATATACATACATATATATATACTATCATATAGTATATATATATATATACTATCATATAGTATGTATATATATATATATATATATATACTATCATAAGTGCCCGCACGTTGCCGCGGGTTCATTCAAATTATCCCCTCGTATTGGTTTGTAGTGTTTGATATGGTGTGTAATGGTTTATCAGTGAGAACATGAGCAAATAAATATTAGGGATGAATGTAATGAGAAAAAAAGGTGATATTGTGGTGAAGGTCAGTTGGAACGGACTTGTTTTTGTGTATGGATAGATATTCCATATTTAATAAAGCTGAATAAGTAGTACAACGACCCTTTTTTTGCAATTTTCATTAAATTGATTGTTGTTACTATCGTGTTTAGAACCATTACACCGATGTGATTGTGATGTAGTGTAACATTCTATGACAATATGTTTGAATCGTAATGTTATGGAAAGTTGGTGATATAAATTTGTCTTTTGATATCATATTTTTCATTTTGTCAATCATCGAATGTTATAGAACATTGAAGAAAATAATATGTTATTCGGATTTGAGTGGTAATTGTAATGAGAAGACATTCCGCAGTTGTAAAAAGGTGATTAGGTAATTGATTTTTCTTCATTCCATATTAGGTAGAAAAATGCTTCAAATGTTGACCCTTAAGAAAATATAAGCGCTTATTATAACGCCTATTACACAATTGTAATGACGAAGTAGATACTAAACATTAATAATTCCATAATTATCTCAAAAGAGGATCTGCTTGTCTCGTAAGCTTGGTAGACCTGGATGACGTGTCCAAATAGGTTACCCACCATGCATCATTCCAGTCGTTGTCGTTAGTTGGGAAGACCGGTATGATGGCTACGAGTGCGGGTGATGCATCAATACATGCAATGTTATTTTCTTCTTCTTTAGTTGTGTTGCTGGTGGATGTGGGTGTTGCTGAGAAACAACACTATCATTTTTGTTAATAAAAACAAACTGTATAATTTGTAGTTAAATCATATGAGTAATGAAATATGTTGTGGGTGTACAGGGGTTCAGTCCTTTCTGACGTTTTCTTATTGAATCCTTTGTTGAAGCAGAACCCGTGTTTGTGTTGCTTAAGGGTATATGAGTTTTGTTTCTCATAGTGCTTTCGTGGTTTGGGTTTTGTTTTTTCATTTGTACCTTGTTAAATATATGAATCAAAATGGTGTGTACATATATAAGATGAAGGTGTCTAGCGGAGCTTTGTACTTACCATTTTCTAAAGGCTTTGCTTCTTCATATGTTTTGTGGAGCCGAGTCGATGACATCCTTATTCTTTTTATCTTTGTGATATCCATTTATGCATGCATTCAATGGAAGTTTCATTTTCACCAACACTCCTATATGGTCCCACTGCTCATAACTAAAACCAAATTTTACACATCGCAAGGTTAACTCCCATATTATTCATGTCCATTCTGTGTTGTCAACATTGCATCTACCATTCTTCTGATTTCTAATTCTAATCAAGGTAACAAATATAACACTTTCAGGATGTCAGAAATAAACATAGCCTCTCCCGCACTTCAGAAAGAAAATAGGTGCACCAACCATTTTTCAAGCCACCCTACTCGATAATTTTTTACATTATATGTGAATACCAGGTATGGTGGGTAAAATTTCAATTATATACAACAAATTTACATGGTACTTAATATAATGATGCGCTACCAACCATTAATTCGTTGTCATTAAAATTTACAAACCAAACTTCTCTTCTACAACTATTGTCTGACAGTGTCCAATTCTAAAAAATAAGAATAATGAAAAAATTCATTTCAAATATAACTTTTAAATGTGCTCAATTCTAAACTTGGTCATTCTTAATTTCTTTCAAAAATCGGTCATAATCGGGCTCTTTTAGGCTTGCGACCCTACTCGTGATTGATAAGTGAATCTCATGGTCGTTTGTTAAACTAGATTATTTCTAGGCTTGAGTTGAGCACAAGGTCTTTAACTTACAAAAGTTTGAATTATGGAAAATAAAAAATTATATCTTCGATATACCAATATGTAACTGAATTAAGTTGACAACCTACATACCATGTCAAAGTTGAATCTCTCAAGTGAACTAAAACTATGAAACAAAAACGGTTATTAATGGTTCAATTTCGTGTTTCAATAATAAAAACCGTTAGTAACGGTTGACATCATGTTTCTGTCAGTAAATGCATGCATCAATGGGTGTTAATTGGTGACTTGAAGAGTTGATGAAGTGTGAGTTGGATCGTGGATACCAATTACCCAATAGATTACAAATACTTCACTTTCTTTGTTGAGTGGCATGACTAGTGGAGGGCTTACTCTTAGCCGAAGAGGTGCAACCACCCCCTTAGTTTTTCCTTTTCAGTTATATATTTGTGAAAATTTTGATTCCCCCACTTTAAAATTTTGCAAGTGCCCCCTTAAACTCAAGGGATCTTCGTTAATGAATATAGTTAATCGAGGATGGCTGCATTGATGTTTTGAATGTTGATAAAAAATGGTAGGGCTTGAAGGTTATTTTTTATAGGAAGAAGAAATAGATGCAGTCTTTAGAATAGTTTTTTAATTAGGATACTTAAAGAAGTCAAAGTTCTTTGAAGGTTTTTATAATAAAATCTATTTAACTATTGTTTTGAAGTCTGAGTAGTATAATGTTTTCTTGAACGATCAACAAGCATAGAATGCCTAAGTATTTCGTACGGGGTGACCCGATGGCAAAAGGCCACCGCTAGCTGGCCTAACCCAGCCGTACGGAGCCCTTAAGCGCCTCCAAGTTATCTCCAGTTCTGGAAAAAAAACTCATCCACCCGAAGACCCACCGGTGGTAAAAAGCGAACGCCTTCAAGATCTTACTGGTGATTTACAAAGATCTCATGATTCTTTCATTGAGCCAGCCATGCCCCCCCTAAAGTGTTGTAAGAAAGGATTGAACTTGGGTCTCCATTTAAAAACTCAATCTTTCTATCACTACACCATGATAGAGAGGACAATATAATGGTTTTTAGTTAATAAATGATTTTTTACTTTACCCATTAAAGGAGATTTTCAGTTGTGTAATTTATCTTTTTGTTTAATAAGCGAATGCCTCGTTACTAATTGTAAATGCTCTTTGAGGTTTGAAATTCCAATGTGAGAGTTATTAGTTTAGGTTCTAATTATAAATTATTTGGTGTATATCTGGTACTTGTTAATTGCTAAAAATTGTACTCTATATGTGTACAGATTACAAGTAACATTTGACATATAAGAGTTTCAAAATTCATCAATTATCATTATTCCACTCTTATTATTATATAGGATAAGGTTAATATGCAAAGTACAACAAAAATGAGTAGAGTGAGTAGGAATCTAAATCATTGATCTTAGATTTGGATGATGGAGATTAATTTAAGAATAAATTGATAAGAAAGACATTAAGGTAATAACTCACTTATGATGGTTTTTTTTCTTTTCATATGCAAGTCACATGTCAACCCCTTATCATTTTAAAGCATCCATAACTTTCTCATATGACAATTTTTTAAAAAATATTCACCATAATAATAAACTTTTTTTTAATTTTTTTATTTTAAAATAACAAAATCATACTTATATTAAAAATAAAAAACGCATGTTAATATAATGAAATTCTTTAAAAAAATATTATATGAAAAAGTTATAGACCTTTTAAAATGTTGAGTCAAAGATTTGACATGAAATGACTTAAGGAAGATTAAGGGAGACTAGAATCTTCTCAACACTCCTTAGAAATAGCTAAGTATGGATACCGAGTACACTTGGACATCCGAGCAGGGTTTTACTTGTCCTAGAAAGGTATTTTACCTTCCGGGCAAGCTTATCTTCTTGAAGTCTTCTTAAGTGATAATCCGAGCAGGGTTCACTTTGTCTAGGAAATGTGTTCTTCAAGTCGAGCACAGTTTGCTCACCAACAAACCCTTGACTAAACCAAGCTTATAAAGCCAAGTATTTGGAAGATCTAGCAAGGTTTGATTTAGTCCGAGCATGCTTGTTGAAAGTGATCAAGAAATATTCTAAGTACTTTCTCCAGCAAGGTTCAGCTCCGAGCAAGCTACAATGCTACCAGAACAGGTCAAACAGTGTTCCTAGCACACTTCGGTTTGCTTAATAAGTTATTCTTTAACAAAGAATTGAAGGGATTCATGAAGAACAGTTTGCTCGTAGGACCAAATCGAGCAAAGTTTGCTATGGTCAAGAAGATTGAAGTCTGCTAGGTGAGTATTTTCTAAGGAAATTACTCTAAGTAAAGTCTACCCAGAGAACTGTTCACCAGCACACTTCAAGGTTACCAAGTCTGCTTGAAGAAGACAAATGGCACAAAGTGTGCTCGAAGACCTGTTTTACACTTAGAATGTTTTTGAATATGTTATATGATTATGTACCAATCATTAGGGTTTTTAATAAGGAATGACAGCTGTCAGGTGGTGGCAGGCCTATAAATAGAATAATTTAGGGCACGCCTACCACAGATTTGCCACTTTACACTTTTCAGACCTAAGAGAATATTTCTGATATTGAGTGTGACGGCTGTCCTAGATTAGTACGGATAACCATCCTTACAAGAAACCCTAATCGATTTACATTTATATGAAACCTTTCTATAAATGGAAATTTTTTGAGTTATTGTTTGTGTTTGTTACATTTAATGATTCACTCAACACATAGTATTTGTTAGTGATTCCGCAGTTAACAAATCTCTGTTCTTACCCAAAATAGCAATAGTCATCAACCTTCTTGTTGACACATTTATTGTGTGGGTTGTGACATTTATTGAGAGTTTGAGTGATCATTACAGGGACCGACAAGTGGTATCTGAGCTTGTTCGTTGCTGTTTGGGTGAAGAATCTGTTGCTTATTTCTGATTTACTATGGACGAATAAAGACGTAAGCAGAGGACTGTTCCATTGAATCGTGACGTCAGCACCTCTGTTCTTCATTTTTCTTTCAAATCTGCAAGTTTCCGGTGTCTTCTTTTACTTATTTTAATTAAATTTTGTATCTTTGTTACTTAATCTTGCTCCAATCAAACCAGATACGTCAGATATGAGAGTTAGTACTACCAATCTGATTGTTTTCAAAACTCGATTTTTAATCTGTTTATTAGCCTTACTCTGTTTATGTTAAAATCATTTTACGAAAATACCAAAAATGTCTGGTTTTGAAGAGCAGGAAGTTTCCACTAAAAAGATTCCTAGGTTGTACGGACATAAAAATTTCATCAAGTGGAAGGTGCTGTTTGAAGCTGCAGTGTGTTATAATGATGTTGATATATAGAACTCTATCAAGAATGGTCCACATGTGGTTGAAGGTGCAAATCCTAACCAAGCTGTGGTTGATAGAATGAGGAAAATAGATGACAGAGTACTTGCTATGATCAAGTTGGGTCTATCTTGGGAAATTCTCACAAAATTTGCACATCATACAATTGCAAAGGCAATGTATGATGCTGTACTTGAAATGTTCGAAGGGAATTCTGAGCTGAAAAACATCAAAAAGCAAAGACTCAAGCAACAGCTTGAGAGATTCAAGTATAAAGACGGGGACAGATTGAAATCAATTCTTGAAAGATTTCTAGCCATTGTGAATGATCTCAGAACCACTGATTATGTGATGACTGACTTTGATTTGAACACCAAACTGTTATCATCAATGCCAAATGAGTGGTATACAACTAGCAAATTCATCCTTCAGAAACCAAATTTTGAACTACTCAAGGTGGATGATTTAATTTGCTTTCTTCAAGCTGCCTAGATAGAAATTATTGAGAACGAAATGATCAAAGAGGAAAAACCATGTTTCGAGGTCTCCAATACACTGATTGCACCTCTGGGTAACTTGACTACCAAAAACAAACAACAGATTCCAATCATAGAAGAACCTACTGAACATGGTGTTGATACACCAAAAGCATTTGTTGGTGGTAGTTCAAGTAACCAAGGAACCCAATCAAGGTTTAATGTCCAACTCATAACTATGAAAATGATTCTGCCTCCATGGCAAGTGGACATTTGCCGTATGCTGGAGGAAACAGTGATCAAGGAAGTGAAACTCAAGCATTGTTCTCTATGTTTACAGAGTCTTACAATGCATTTGTAGCCAAAAACATGATCCACACAAGTGTCATTCAAGATGATTTAGAACAGATTGATCTTGATGATCTTGAAGACATGGACTTGAAGTGGCAGGCTACAATACTATGTCTGAGAAGCAGAAGGCTGTTTAACAGAACTGGAAGGTCTCTAGTGTCGGGTCCAAGTGAAAGAATTGGGTTTGATAAGTCCAAGGCAATCTGCTATAATTGTTAGCAACCAAGACACTTCCCTAGAGAATGTAATCAACAAGAAACTTCCAAGTGAATTAGTACCAGAATTAACAGCCAAGATACCAATTCCAGCAAACCCAACCAAGAAACAACAATTTCAACAATAACCAAAATGTTAACAACTACCATCAGTCTCAAATGAACAATCAGCAAGTTGTACCCCAGAACCAAAATTACCAAAGAAACCAGAACCCCCCAACTGCTCCCAATAAACCTAATAGAAACAATCAAAATCAACCCAGAAACCAAGGGAATGTTGCTCTGGCTGCACAACTAGAAGGGAATTTTGATTCGAGTGATCATGCAGATGATATCACCAAGGCAAATGTTGCATTAATGGCAATAGTTGGAAATGAGGATGAATCTTCTTCTTCACAGGTACCTTCAATCTCTACAACTGATTTACTTGAAACAATTGATGCATTGAATGTAAAGGTAGGAAAGTTGGAGAGTGAATGCTTTAGAAAACAAAGCATGATAAATGGGTATCAAGCAAGTAATGTAATTAATGAAGAGAAGATAAGAAGCCTTGAAGATGATTGTGTGAGAAGTTATCGAACCCAGTCAAGATATGCGACTGAAATTGATGGTTTAAAGAAAATGATTGTTGAAGAAAAGGTGAAGAATACAAAATTACAAGTTGAGAATGAATTTCTAAAGAACTTAGTTTCTACTGGAAATATTTGTGGTATTTTGAACAAAGTAAGAGATGAAGATAAATACAAAGTAGTTCCACCACCATTCGACAACAATTATCTTTCCAAGGTTGATAAAGAAAAGAGATATGGATATCTTCAACAATTCAGAGATGTCTTTCCAGACAAAGAAGAATTCATTAATATGTACAAGACAATTGAAGTGAGTGAAGATAAGGAATTTGTTGTAAAGGAAGAAGTAAGGGATGATAAGTCAATTGGTGTGCAAGTCTCAAGTCTTTGAAGATGACTTCAATGATGATGATCTGAATGTGGATGATTTGAGTGACTCTATTGATCAAATCTCAAATGAAGAAATCAAAGATGCAAGAAGAAATGAAAGGCATAAGAAACCTGACTCAATTGACAAACTTTCTTTGTTGCCACCTATAACACCAAAAATGAAGAAACAAAATGAAAGAATGAAGAGAGAACATGTGTCTTTTGACATATGTGAAAGGTCAAAAGTGAAGTTTAATGCTGTTAGGCCACCAAGTAAGATTGTTTTAAAAAGGTTAAGTGACATGAACAAGAAAAAGGTTAATGAAACAGTTGTTGGTGACAACTTCATTCCAGTATACCCTGTTTTCTCTAGTCATGAAGTGTTTGACGTTGGTGAAGTTGAAACTATGGAAGAGTATGGATGAAGAGCCTATGAATTTGAAGAAAATCATCTTTGTGAAAAGCAAGACTGAAAGAAAAGACATAAAAATTGAAGAGTTTGTGCATTTTTCAATTGATTTTGATAGTCTGAAAACTCAGAAGACACTTGGGATCAAACCACCTAGACCAAGTGAGAGATTCGAAAAGGGAAATTCTCATGAAAATTTCAAAGGAAAGGTATGGTAAGTGTGATGAATTGACACCATACTGATTCTTGCAACGAAAGGTTCACCTTCAAACCTTTTCATGTTCCCAATGGAACAAAGTTTGGTCAAAACTTTGAACTTTACAAACTGAAATATGATAAGTACTTGGGAAAAGGAAAGGTGTGTGAGAAGGGGACTGTAAGTGAATTTGAACCGAAGGTTGACAACAGTGTTAAGAAGGATGGGAAAGTTGAAGAGAAACCAAAGAAGAATGTGACTAAACAAGTCAAAAGAAACATCCTTCCCAAGAAATCTGAAATAGTTTTGAAGAAAAACTTTCAACCATTGAGAATTATCCCCAATCAAAACTCAAAATCAGTTAAGTCTGATGATTCTCAAAATTCACCAAGCAATGAAAAGAAAAGGAACAAGGGTGTCTTTTCTAGAAAGAAACCAAAAGAATTGACTGGTGATGAAAAGTTCCTTTTGAAGCATGGATTTGAACCTCATGGATTTCATTGGAAACCAAGGGGTGAAATTGAGGTGAAAAATAATTTTGATGTGAGAGATTACTCAAGAACAAAGGATTATGTAGTTCAAGATTTCCAAAGCATAATTCCTTGTGTGCAAAGCACAGTTGAGAGTGGTTATGAAACTGATAAATCTGAAGATTGTGAAGTTGTTCATGAAGATCCTAGACCTACTGTTAACACATCCAATGCAACAATTGTCAATGAAAAGAATAATTTGCAAGTTGCTTCAACTTTCACTTCATCACTAAACTAACAACTTTCTTTATTTGTACAGGAACAGTCCACTCCACTGAATGAAGTACGGTACATGGATAGTGGATGTTCCAGGCACATGACTTGTGATAAAAGGTCAGTTGTTAGTTATGAAGAGAAGTTTGAAGGTCCAGTTGCTTTTGGAAGTGATGAAAATGGTGGAAAAATAGTGGGAAAAGGAATTTTAACAAATGGAAAAGTCACATTTGACAATGTCTTCTATGTGGAGGGGGCTATAATATAATCTTTTGAGCATATCAAAAATGTGTGACAAAGGTTATAAGGTCGATTTTGATGACTCACACTGTTTCATCTTAACACCTGAATTTGTGATCCCACCAGACATGATTATAATGATGACACCAAGGAATAGTAATCTTTATGAACTTAATATGAAAGGATGCCATTTCAAGAGGTGATACATGCTTTGTATCCAAAGCTACTAAGAATGAGACCAAACTGTGGCATAGGAAACTGTGTCATGTTAACTTGAAGAATATGAACAAACTAGTCAAAGGTGAGCATGTTATTGGTTTACCCAATAAGGAGTTCAAGTTGGATGAAAATTGTATCTCATGTCAAAAGGGTAAGCAGCACAAGTCATCTCACAAGACTAAACTCATCAACACAATTGATCAAGTACTTGAGATGCTTCACATGGATCTTTTTGGTCTTGTAAGTGTACCAAGTATTAGAAAGAAGAGATATTGTCTTGTGATCATTGATGATTTCTCAAGATACACTTTTGTTTATTTCCTAAGTACAAAAGATGAGACAAGTGAGTTGATTAAGAATTGTGTAACCTGGATTGAGAATCAATTGGATGCAAGGGTGAAAGTAATGAGAAGTGATAATGGAATAGAGTTCAAAAATGGAGTCATGGAAGAATTTTGCAATGAGAAAGGAATACTTCAACAATTTTCTGCTCCAAAAACTCCTGAACAAAATGGTGTTGCAGAAAGAAGAAATAGAACACTCATAGAAGTTGCAAGAACCATGTTAGCAGACGCCTTCTTGCCTGTCACATTTTGGGCAGAAGCAATTAACAATGCTTGTTATGTTCAGAATAGGGTACTTCTCAACAAAAGTCAACACAAGACTCCCTATGAGATTTTGTTTAAAAGAAAGCCCTACATCAAGTTTCTCAAGCCATTTGGATGCAAATTTTCACTTTTGAACACCAATGATTATCTCAACAAGTTTCAAGCAAAATCCTTGGATTGTTTCTTTGTTGGTTATTCCACACACTCAAAAGCCTATATGGTTTATGTCAAAGATCATTTGAGTGTAATTGAATTATCTGATGTAATTTTTAATGAAAATCAGTTTAACACTGTTGATGGTGCTGCATGGCTCTTTGACATTGAGAAATTGATCAAGTCCTTCAAGATTTATCCTGAAGACTTTGATGAATCATTTTACAAGACTAGTGTGATTCAAGAGACAAATCATAAGACATTAGACTTGGAAAAGTTATGGTCCAAGGTTGCAGGAAAAAGAGGTGAATACAACTTTATAAGAGACCCCTCAACTGTTGAAAATGAACAAGTTCAAGATCAAGTCCAAAATCAAGAACAAGAAAATGACCAAGTACATGATCAAGAACAAGTAAATCAAGACAACCATGCAATTCAGAATGATGGTGTCTTGAATGGGGGAGAATCTAGCAACTCAGATGAAAGTCAAAGACAAGCTGCAAAGGAAGCTAGATTTGAAGATTTATTTCAAAATTTGAATATGGAAAACAATGGTGCATCTACATCACAAGTGAACAATGAAGAAGCACCAGTGTTTCATAATGTTACCACTGATTTAATCATTGATGCACCTGATTTCAATGACACAAATCTTGATTCAAATGTATCAATGTGATAACACAATCCTCTTACGTTGAAAGAAATCATCCCTCTGAGAACATCATTAGAGACATAAATGAAAGAGTTACAAAAAAGTCATTCTGAATCTGCAAACATTTGTTTGTACTCCTGCTTTCTATCCCAAACAGAACCCAAGAACATTGTTTAAGCCTTAAGAGACAATAGTTGGTTAGAAGAAATGCAAGAGGAGTTGGCTCAATTTAGAGATTTGAAAGTGTAGGAAATAGTAGATAGGCCAAGAAACATACATGCTATTGGAACTAAATGGGTTTTCAGAAATATAAGGGATGAAAGAGAAATTGTGATTAAGAACAAAGCAAGACTTGTTGCATTGGGATACCTACAAGAAGAAGGGAATGACTTTGAGGAAGTCTTTGCACCAGTTGCAAGACTTGAAGCAATAAGAATTTTCTTAGCCTATGATGCCTCAAAGAATATAAGGGTATTCCAACTTGATGTCAAATCTGCATTCCTAAATGGAAAAATCTAAAAGGAGGTGTATGTAACTCAACCACCAGGATTTGAGGATCATGAGTATCCTAACAAGGTATATAAGTTAAACATAGCCTTGTATGGACTTCATCAAGCTCCAAGAGCTTAGTATGATGAGTTATCAAATCATCTACTTGAAAATGGTTTCCAAAGGGGAGCCATTGACAAGAACCTCTTCTACAAGAAGAAAGGAAGAGATTTGCTATTGTTGCAAGTTTATGTAGATGACATTATTTTTGGGTCAACTAATGAACAAATGTGTATGGAGTTTGAAGAGGTGATGAAATCCAAGTACAGTATGAGCCCAATAGGAGAAATGAATTTCTTTCTTGGATTGCAAGTTCAACAGAAGACTGATGGGATTTTCATATACCAGTCTAAGTAAGTGTAAGACATACTAGACAAATTCAAGTGTAATGATCTTAAAACCCCATCAACTCCAATGGATTCAAAGGAAAAGATGATAGCAGATGAAAAGGGGGAGCCAGTGGATGAACATGAATACAGAGCAAAAATTGGATCTCTGATGTATCTGACTGCTTAAAGGCCGAATATCATGTTTGTTGTATGTGTTTGTGCAAGATTCTAGTCAAGTCCTAAAGTTTCTCACATGAATGTAGTAAAAAGAATATTTAGATACTTGAAACCTGATCTAGGAATTTGGTACCCAAAGAACCAGCCCTTTGATCTTACTACCTACATGGACAGTGACTATGATGGATGCAACATTAGCAGGAAGTCAACCTATGGTGGTTGTCAATTTTTGGGAGACAAATTGGTGTCATGGAAATGCAAGAAGCAAACCACAGTGTCAATCTCAACTACAGAAGCTGAGTATATTGCTGCATCTGCCTGCTGTGCACAAGTCATCTGGATTCAGAATCAGATGCTGGATTATTGTCTAAACTTTTTAAACACCCCTATTTACATTGATAACACTGCTGCATCTTTTATTGTTAAGAATCCTGTACAACATTCCAAGACTAAGCACATTGAAATCAGACATCATTTTATAAGGGATTGTAGTGAAAAAGGTTTAATTGAGGTAAAAAGAGTTGATACAAGTGACAATTTGGCTGACCTATTCACAAAACCACTTGATAGAACTAGGTTCAACTTTCTTTTGAAAGCCCTGGGGATGATCAACTCAAATGAAGTCCGATTTATGATGTGTGCTTGTTGTGCAAACTGACTATCTTTTAAAGTCTCAAGGAATGTTGTGTGCCTCTATATGCTAATTGACCATTTTGATAGAGGATCTAAGTGATAGCTGTGTGTCTCTGAATATGCTACTTTTTGATGCTAACTGATTTGTGCTTAATATATGTGTAGCTTAGGTATCATTGATGCTTAAGATGCTTGATTATGTTTTTGATGTCATAATAAGTGTTTTGATTTATGTGATTATTTGCTTATCTGATATTCTGATTATGTGTGTAATCTGATCTGCTGTTGTTATTAAGATATGTTAGGACTATGCATTGTGTGGAGTCTGATTATTTTGATAATGTCATTAGTGATTAGGATTTGAATATGTTACTTGCCTTTGTGTCAAAATGTGTTTTTGAGTCAAAATGATATGTTCAAATGAAAATTTTCAAGAAAATATTTATTCAAAACAATTTTGATAAAACAGAGAAAGTTAATAATGGTGTGGAGATATTATAATACTATTCAGTTCAAAGCTTTATAAAAGCTTAAAAAGGATTTTCAATGAAAAGAACTCAAAAGAGTTACTTTTGCTTAAAATTATGTTGTTTGCTCAAGTCAGAGGGACATATACTTGTATATGTTTGGTCATGTCATTTATTTATAGATTCAAAGGATAGCCATTAACCTAAAGTCTGAAAGCATTCGAGGCAATCGTAGTTTGTTATTTCACTTAAAGTTATGCCAATGACTCTAAGCCAAAAGGACATGTATTGATTTATATGTTTGGTCATACTGCCTACTTGTAGACAAACAGGATAGCCATTCACTTGGAAGCTAAGAGTAATTGGGGTGACTGAATAATGGGAAATGATAGTACAATGACTACTTAAGCTGATCATATGGATTTAATAGGCTAAAAAGGCTTTTAGCACAGTCATTAACAAGTATGGTTGCTTTCCATGATGATGTAAAAGCTGAGGTGATATAAACATAATGAATATGCTAAACTTAATATGGAGATACATTGTTGAATATGCATATTCCAACATACATCTCTCCAAATGATAGGCAGAAAAGTGATTATCCAGTCATACACATGCCCGTTGATATTTGGTCAACCCAAAAATATAACATCTTTATAGATTACTAATAAAAAGTATGAAAAGTTTGAGAAAATAACAAAAATAAGAATAATAAATCAACCAAAAGTTGATAAGTAAATTAAGTTTTAAAATTTTATCAAACAAAGAGGGTTTAAATTAGAACTACAGAGATGGGGGCATACAAGTAAGTCTTGTCATGTCTCGAATGAAAGGCTTGTAAATCTGGATGGCATGTAAGTCCAACGTTCAACCTCAATAAGTTTGAAAAGAAAATCCAAAAATATTTAAATATGTTCTGTCATAAAACAAAATTTTGATCAAATATCAGAGGGTTGAAGTCAAATTGGGGTGATCTGGAGAAAGCCAAATAAGCTTTGAGAAGAGATATGGAGCTTCATAGCACAATAAGTGTTATCCATTTATGTCTTATGCTTTAAACTGAACCTCAAGCATATCACCAATGCAATGAAAATCTTGCTAAGTCTAGACCAGCTGCTAACCTGTCTATTATGTCATAATAATGCTGAGAATGAAGTACTGAGAAGATACATAGTCAATATGATCCCATGAATGAGATCTTTTCATAAAAGGAAGAAAAATGTTTTGAAAGGAAATACAACTGAAATTTGATCTCTTAATGCACCATTTGCTCTTAAAAAATGATCTTTAAGGATAAACATGCTTGACAGTTGGTTTAAGTCAAAGAGAGTTGCATTTTACTTGAATATGTTTGAATATGTATTTTCGAGTAAGGTTTAATTATTTTAACCTTCTCGGGTAAGGTTTGAAGATTTTCAACCTTGTCGAGCACACTTAGATGTTTTTATCTAAGTTTGCTATTTTCGAGCATGCTTTGAAGTTTTACAAACTTTCGAGTAGACTTACTGTTTTATTCAAAGTTTAATCTATTTCGGGCAATCTTGATAAGTGATTATGTTTGAATATGGTATTACTAGCAAGCTTTAAATAGTTTTTACTTTCTAGCATACTTTGTTAATTTGCTTAGGAATCTGACTGTTTCTAGCAAGCTATGTTCTTGTATCAATACTAGCAAACTTTAAGTTTCTTAAAGTTTTCTAGCAAGCTTTGTTATTTCTGATCAATTCTAGCAAGCTCTTAATCCTCCAAATGATTTTCGAGCAAGCCTTGATGATTTGAATAATGTCTAGCAAACTTTTGTATTTTTGATTATGTCTAGCATGCTTTGATGATCTTCAAAAATTTTCTAGCACACTTAGGTGTTTTTATGAATTTTTGATTCCTTCTAGCAAGCTTTGTAATGATAAAATGTTCAATTGAATTATTTGTGCACTTTCGGGTATACTTTGATATTATTTACTCTTCAAGTGAACCTAGGTTCTGAAAAGTCAATATGTCAAGCATACTTGATGATTGAAAGTTACTTTGACATTACAAGTGTTTTCGGGAAAACTTTGTTTATCGAGTACACTTTATACTTCGGGCACACTTAATAATATTCATTTAATATTCCAAGTGTTTTCCAAGCATACTTGGTAATTTCAGATTGTTTCTAGCATACTTTAAAATTACAAGTGTTTTCGGGTAAACCTAGTTTCCCGGGCACACTTTATGTTTCGAGCACACTTTGAAATCGTCAAGTGTACTCTTAACATACTTGGTAATTTTCAAATTTTGCTTTTCGAGTACACTTTGTGTCTAGAGCTCATCCCCAGCACACTTTGCTTTTTCAACAGTGTCTCAAGAACACTATGTATAACAGTTTCCTTGAATGATTATTTGCTAACTGTTTATGCATTTTCGGGTAAGGTTTATAAAGTTTAGATATTCGAGTAAGACTGACTATTAGAAATATGTCTAAGTTGTATTTTGAGATTCTTAACTGATTCCTAGCAATGTTGCCTATTTGATATTTTATACTTGATTATTTGTCTTCTGATTTATTTCTCGAGCAATCTTGTATTTCGAGTAAGCTTCTTTCACTTTATTTACTTACTTAGTATATTTTTAATTCATTAAATGTCTAAGTTTCTAAAACGAGCAAACTTTAAGAAAGTGGAAAGTACCTAGCAAGCTTTGTAAATAATCACTTTTCCGAGCAAGGTTTGCTAACTGAACTTTATCAAGCAAGGTTTTAAATGTGAATATATTTAATGGATAATGTTACTGTTTGACAGCTATTTACTCATTAAATGACAAAATGCATTTAAAACCCACTTTCAAAAGGTATAAGGGAGGGAGTTAAAGAAATTTTTCACACTTCATCTCTCTCTCTCTCTCCTTTCACTTTCCCACTTGTTTCAGAAACCCAACCGACTTATCGCATTCATCTAATAATCTTAACCCTAGTTATCAACCCACACAATCCAACTCGGTAAGCACCAATTAAGTGTATTCCGACAACGATTAAGTGAGTGTGAGCTTTGATTATTTATTTTTACTAACTCTCTGTTTCTTGTGTAGGTTATTAATATGTCGAAGATCAGGTTCAAAAGACATTTCGTTACCTTCTTTCTTCAAATTATAACCTAAATCATTCAAAGTTATGAACTTTATGACTAATGTTTACTTTGAATGTGTTCTTGTTTGAACATATATGGCGAACGATGAACCACGATATCCGTTCGAACATAAGCACAATATGTTTGCTTTGTTATAAGTTACTCCTGACAATGAGGACGTGCCTCTGATGATAAGGTGGCTACAACGATCATAAACATGCCTTGCTTTGACTGAGTGCTTAGTAATATACATAAATCATTTACTTGATTTCTGGCTCTCGATAAGATTAAATGATGATGTAAACGGTAGATGGTTGGAAGCTACCGTGGCAAGGCAGGAAATCCGAATAGCAGAAATATTAATCAGAAGATGCATGCAATTACATGATGATGATCACAATCCGATACATTTTACAACTGATCAGCTGCTGAAAATATTTGTGCAAACTATGGGCTATCAGGGGAATGTGCACGAAGGACAATTCCAAAAGGGAATGTTCCCAAACTTGTACAAATATTTGATTCAACATCTCATTCAGGGCTTTGCCCCTAGAAAGGGGATCTTGGACACTTATGAGTCGGGATTTGGCCAATGAAACTGTTGCCATTGTCTATGATCTGCCATTCAACTTCTCTATGATGATTTTCGAAGGAATGATGAACATACTGAGGAAGTAAGACAAATTTCTAGCCTATCCCAGATTTCTGCAGATAATCTTGAATCATGAATTACAAGATTTACCTACAATGGGTACAACACATGTGCTGCAGAATCCAAATACCTACAAACGGATTGCTAATCTGGCTAGCACAAGCAGATTCAATCCAAATGTTGGGTTTGATGTTTTACCATGGTTGGTTAACCATGATGTTGAGATCATGCCCGTTCCTGAGTTAACCTCAGAGGAGTCACACACCTATCAAAACACACACACACACTTTGCATTACTAGAAACCTGTGGATTTCCTACGACCGTTTCTGTGGGAAATGCATTGGAAATCATCATTTCCAACACATTTCCCATAAAAATGGGTTTGTGGGAAAGAGTTTCGTGCGAAATACTTTTCTACGCATTTTCAACACATTACCTACAAAAAATTACCGTTGAAAGTTTCAAACGCATTTCCAACATCAACAATTAAAACATTTATTTTCACTTTCTTACGCATTTCTTATTCATATGAATCTATTTTCTTATACTTTTCTGACGCAATCTAATTAGTTCCTTTTTTTTTATTTGACTACACATTTCCGACGCAAAAAATTTTATTTTTTTTCCTATGCATTCTCAACATATCTAATAATATTTTAGATTTTTTTTTTGCATATTCAAAAATAATTCCAAAAACAAATTCATGATTTGTTTTGCTAAAAATGCATAAAAACTTAAATATATATAATACAAAACATGCGTTACAAATCAACCACAAGTATAACTTAAGTTTAAAAGGTTCGTAGTATAACACTAATCTTGATTATTGTATCCTTTCCTCATCTTCTATACACTATTTTTGCATTTTGTAAATTCGTTGTTTCAAGTCTTCTCTTGCAGGATGTTATTTTTTTAGTTGTTCTTCCATTTGGGCTCGAACTACTTGTACCTAAAATTTTGTAAAAAAAATATATAATAATTAATGAAATTAAAGAAAATGTATATGATTAATAATCATACCAAATGTTTTCTAAACTAAATCGGACAACAAACCACTCGTATTAATAGCTGATTGATGCAACATGTGCCGGAAACAAAGTTAAAATTGACGCCACATTTCCTAATTCCTATAATAAGAATCAAAACAACAAGTGGACCTTCCAATAAACCTACACAATTTTTCATAGATAAGAAAAAATCTACATGGAAATACATACGAATTAAGAAAGAATTAACTAATCATGATGTTTGATCAACAAAAAAAGTCGAGATCGTACAAACTATCGAGAGTAGCACTTTGGCACATATTTAGCATTTGTTCCAAAAGGATGCTCGGGCCATCATAGACAAAGTGCTTTAGTTAGCCAGCTTGCTCGGCAACACCGCTTCTGGCACTTCTCTTTCATTTATCGACTTGCAATTTGTTCGGGTTGTTTACCAAGTGAAACTAAAGCACATGAATTTATTCGGGTTCTTGGTTTAAGCACAATGTAGATAAGAAGGCCCGATGGAATAGGCATGAAGGCCTGGCGAAATAGATATGACGTCCGGCGGAAAAGATATCAAGGCCCAACCATTTAGTTCAGGGCTCATCGTTTATTGAACAGTCGGATTGACCGTTTTAAGGTTGTTAAGCAGTCAGACCAACTGTTAATAAATGGTTAGCACCATAACCAAACGTCCGGTAAAAAAAAAAACGATCGGGAGAGACCGTTTACCTGGTTGCTCTGTGTTAATATCCCACAACTCCACACGTTATCTGACTAACTAACAATTCATTACGACATGCTTTGTGTGTTCATGAAAAACTAGATTATTTGCTATGTGCTTAATAGCTATATTACCACAAAATAATTGTGTTGATAACCGCAACATTCATGTCCCAACTTTTTGGCAATGAGTTCACCAGCTTATTGTTTATTTCTGAAGTTTGTAGATAGATTCCTGCTGATCTCATTTCAGTCACAAGAGATATGAATCTTTAAAGTTGGGATTCAAACGTTTCTCCCAAAACATGATTAAACATATTGAACTTTTGTCGCAGCAGATCTTGGCGACTTCTCTTCATATCTTCATTCCTTTCATAAACTTCTATCAGTGCCTCCCACAACTCTTTAGCAAATTGAAGTTCTCTAAACTGAAGGGTAATCTCAGGTGAGAGTGCCATGGTTAGAGTGGAGAGAGCCTTTTTATCTTCCTCAACTTTAGCAAAATCATTATCGTCATACTGTGCAACTGGTTTCACAAGAATTTCGTCTGAGCCATCCTTTTGATAGGTGATTTTTTGAGGTCCCCTCACAATACTTTTCCAAATTTTAGAATCTTTCATATGGGCTTAGTATTCAAAATGAAATTTCCATTCACTGAACCCCTCATGAGATAAGAGACGGGGTATACGAGTGGCAGTCCACATGATGGAAACAAGTTCTTGATGAAGTGATGAATTGGTTGTGTTACTACCATTTTTTAATTGGGCCATTGTAATTAGATTAAGGATTGTTTTTAGGTCTAACTAGTACTTAATGTCCAAATACAGATCAAACAAGCCCAAACAAGTAACTGGGCTGTGAACAGATTAAACAAGCCCAAACAAGTAACTGGGTTGTGAACAGATTAAACAAGCCCAAACAAGCTGGTTGACCGAGAACCACCAAAAATACCAAACTGTGACCGAGAACTCAAGGTTTGACCAAAGCGTTGACCAAGAACTCAAGGTTTGACCAATTATTGACCGAGAACCCAAGAGTTGACCAGTCTTTGACCGAGAACACAACAGTTGACCATCCTTTGACCGAGAACACAACATTTGACCAACCTTTGATCGAGAATACAAGTTTGACCACTTATTGACCGAGAACTAACTTGGCCGATAACAACCAGTACCCGAGAACTATGTTAACCGAGATCAAATTTGGCCGAGAACATAGAAAACTCTGAAAATCTGCCGAGAACACCCAGACACAAGTTTGACCAGGTAATTTTGGCAACAATTTGATCCCTGTTTTTATGGGATTCAAATTATTTCCAAGTAACGAACCAAAAAACTTTCCACCTTCTCCGATCAGTACCTAGCCGGAAAAACTCCTACACCACCAAAAGTTATTCCTGAATCTTTGATATCACAATAACGAGCCTGAATAAGGTCTAAGGCTCTGATACCAATTGTAAGTCCCGAATCTAGATCACTACAATTATGATATCAACACAACAAGTATTGGTGCGGAATACCAACACTTGGGGATTCAAGAATACGAGTAAACACTAAAGAATAACATGGAATTGCTTCAAAACACACGTATATTAAGATACGTCGGGTGCTTAAGCACTTACAATACACGATACCAAAACAAGTGAATGAACAACCTAGACCCTATACATGACATCAACTATATATAGAGAAACCAAAACACCTAAGCCCATATAAACCAAAAGCCCACCGAGAGCACAAAAGTGTTCTCGGTTTACATAATAAATCATAACAAACCCGTAGCCCAAGCCCAATACATGTAGACAAGTAAAAACTATACAAACTAGGCCCAATAATATGTTTGGGCTGAGTAGGTAATATGGGGTTTGGCTGCGTATGAAAACCGAGATCCTAAGGGATCTCGGTGGGTTATTGGGCTAGCTTTTTTTGGTTCCCTATATATAAAACACTTTGTATAGTGTTTAAAGTTGTTCGTTTGAGTTGTTAGTCTTTGGCCGTCTAAGTGTTTACTTGACGAGGTTGTAATCATCGTGCTTAAGAACCCGACGTTTAATAATAATACGTGCGTTTTGAAGCAATCACTGTGTTACTTGTTTGTGTTATTTCGTGTTTTTGAATCACCAAGTATTGGAATTCCACACCAATACTTGGTTTATTGATATCATAATTGTAGTGATCTAGATTCGAGACTTACAACATCACTATTTGGGCTATTAAAATATAGCTCTTTTTCATTTTTTGTATTGCTCGTATTTTGATGCGGATTTCGATCATCATTATGGTCAAAGTGTGAGTCATGAGGAAATGTGTTTTCAACAAACCTCATGTCTCTAGACACTATTATCTTTCCATTCTTTACATTGTAAATCTTGTAACCCTTGATACCCTGTGGATAAACCAAAAATATGCCCGGTCACCAACTACCCCACCACCGTCGTAATGTTGGGAGATTGATGTTTAATGCTCTACCCTTCTCCGATCACCAACTACCCCACCACCGTCGTCTCCAACAACACCACCGTCTCCTTTTCATTTGTGGCACTCATCACTAACCACTTTGAAAACGGTTCCATTCATCAACCACTTTGAAAACAGTTCATTTATTATTGAAGAAAATGTTGAAGGAATGAATGAACTTTGTAATAATCAATTTAAAATGAACATCAGTTTTAGATGAAACTATGAGACAAAATTTGGGGAAAATTATAAATGAGGGTTTTGTTGTTTATGGATTGTTGGATAGGGGGAGAAGGAGACACGTTGGTTGTCTTGATGTGGCATCCGTAGTGGTGGTGGTGACAACGGTTTTAGTGAGGAGAGTGGGTTGATCTATGGAGTAGGGGTGGTGATTAGTGGTGTTGGGAGATGACTAAGAGAATAAGGGGGTGTTTAAGTTAGGCATGTGGTGGTGGTTGTTTAGTGGGTAACGTTCGTGGTTGAGAGAAGATGAATATGGAGAGAGAGAGAGAGAGAGAGAGAGAGAGAGTTTTATATGTTTTTATTTTTTAGTTTTGATTATTAAATAAATTTTAAAATTACAAACCTTCCCTCATGAGCAAGCACAGGACTAGATTTAATGAGAAAAAATAACGGGGTTTTTGTCAAAGGACGTAACTTGATATAGTTTTTAAGCACAAACAATGTTTTTCTGCCATCTCGTTTGCCAAAGCACGTCCAATGAAAAAGCGTGCAAACATAAAGGAGTAGTGTTGCTATTTTGTAATTTTATTAAATTGTGTATTAATCATTTTCCAAAAGAAGATTAAACAATCATTCGCTTCTGACTTGTGTTTTAAAGGGAACACCCATATAGAGCGACTAAATTCATCAACTACTGTTAAAAAATTGTTGAGACTTGTGAGTGACGGACCCAAAATATCACAATGTAAAAGCTAAAAAAAAACCTTTGGGTTTTTATTGAGCTTTTTGGAAAAGGTAATCTAGTAACTTTAGATCTAGTGCAAGAATCACAATATGTACCATTTGTTGCCAAAAAGTCTTTCTTAACAAAATCCAAAAGACAATATTTTCCATGTGAAGCGTGTCCAAGACGTTTATGTCAGAAATCATTAACAATTTTCGTTGCATTTCTCACGTTTCCAACCATGCTCACCTGATAGATTCCTTGCTTGCATTTACCCACCCCATTAAACTTCCTCGAGTTCAAGTCATGCATAACACAAATTAAGGGAAACAACTTACAACACACTACAAATCATTCACTAAACGACTAACAGATAAGAGATCGCAAGTAAACATTTGGACATGTAAAACATTATTAATTCATATTCCGTTGGGTAGGATGTATGACCCTCTTACTTCCACTGGAATGGATAAACCATTGGGTATAGTAGCTGGTAACTCAAGGACTTCATACAATAATGACAACCCCTCTTATTTACTTTCTTTGCGTTTGCAACAAAAAATGGGAAAAAAACAATAATTTTCTTTCGTTCGCATCAACAAGTAAGAATATAATAATTATATACAAACGATTCAAGACTTTGTAATTAATTACAAGATGGCACACCGGTAGATGATGACATTAAAGGTTGTACGTGGTGGCAATGGCGATGTTTCACGGCAACGACGATGTTAAAAGGTGGTGGCGGCAGCGGCTGAGACTGTCTAGGGTTTAGGTTTGTACGAGCATAGAGATACCCGCACTGATACCGTAAACAATCAGTAGTTTTTTATTTCTTAATGTCTCAACTTTAACAAAAACCCAATGGTAATAAATACAAAACATCTATAAATAAGGAAAGGATTACAAATAATTATCAGTTTATATAGAGAAATGGTATTAGCTGCTACTCGATTCCTTGATGAAAGATTGATTAATGGGATGGAAAGAAAGAGTCATAATTAGTGTTTCGACTGGTATCAGAGATATTGTGTGTGGCAAAGACTAGGTTCCTCCACAAAGGTAATATGATGAGAATAAGTTGACGGTTAACATAGTTGCCATTGGAAGAAGAGTATTAACTGAAGTTGAAGAGGAAAATGAAGATGAGACATTGTCATAGGAAGAAAATAACTACGGGGGTTAGGTTTTTTAAATGAAAGGGGATGGTGGTTTGTAGATGTTTTTCCTATTTTCTATGTTATGACTCATGTAAAAGCGGGGTAAAAACCAGGTTAAATTAATGAGAGCTCATCATTTATAAATCAAATAATCCGGTGGTTTCATAGAGGTGGGGAAAGACCAGAGCGCGACACTTAGGATTTTAAAGGTTTTGTTTATATAGATTATAGATATATATTATTTTAATATTTTGTAATGGGTTTGTGTAGGTTTATTGTTACATAATAAAGTGGGGGGTTTTAAGAAAAGTTTGAAATATGATATGCCACTGATGTTCCGGTTTATAGAGGTTTGTTGTTGCGGATATTCGTGATTTAGGATTGTTGACATATTTTCTCATAATTGAAGTGTGGGAAACTTTGCTTAAACCAAGCTAGTTATGCTTGATATACGTCTATTTATACATCTTGAATCCCGTGTAAAGTTGTGTTTCCTTAATGTTTTAAGTTTGTTTAAGTTTGAGTTTTGTAATCTCTTATTATTTAAGGTTTTGAGTCAAGTTTTATATATTTATTATGTTTTATATCTTTTGGTGTATTGAGTGTTAAGCTTTAATTCTTTCTATCATATCATGTGAAGGTTAAGTTCGTGTTTTGTTTGTTTTGCTTGTCAATGATTACGTGATTGCTTCACTTAGAGAAGCAAGGGAAAAAAGTTCTAGAAGATTCTTTCGTTAATTGGAGTTCAAGAAAGAATATTATCAAGATTTAACAAGAATAATCAAGAAATAACAACAAAAACTCGTGGGCTACTCCAGAAGGTCGCCGCGCCGCGCTAAGGCAAGGTCCAAGGCGGTCGCGGGGCACCTAGGCCTCCCTGGTCAGCACGTTTTTCAAGTAAAATTTAAGGCCCAGCTCGCATTGTATATATATTAATATAAACCTAGCCGATTGGGGAGTTTTTTGGCAGCCGATTTCAAGAGGAAAAAGCAAGGTTTTGAAGGTTTTTGGAGGTTGAATACATTAGAGATTATAGAGCTTTCATACAAGTGTTCGAGGATCGATTAAGAAGGGTTCTTTCGTTCTTTTTCATTATCCTTGTTCGTTATCTATCATGATTCTCTTTTGTTTTATTTGTTCTAGTTATTTGATTATGATTATGCTAGGCTAGACTCCATGTCTACCTAGGTTTGATGAGCATGTTTGTGACTTGATTCTTGCTTTGGATAATGTTTTGATTATGGTTTCGTTATATTATTAGTAAAAGACTTGATTTTGTTTTCATGATGCATATGAATATTTATTATCTTGATTGACTGTTAACTATTGCTTTCCATGGATCTTGTTTTCTATTGATTGTGTTCTTTAGACATTAGGGTTCATGTTTAATCAATTACTTGGTGTTTTGATTATTATGGTTGAATAGGCCTATTAGATCATAGAAGCTTATTAATAGTTAATTAGGATTTTAAATGTTTTGCTAAATTCCAAAAGCTGTAAGGTGAGGAGTTGTTCATGTGTCTTGGTCAATTGCATGCTAGGATAGATAGTGACAATATTCTTGCTTATTGTGTTGATCCATGTTCATGATGTCATGTTTAGCTTATCAAGTTATCTAGGGTTTAGTGTTTCGTAAGATTGCTTGCCTATGATACTATTAATTAACCCTATTTGATGACTTTGTGGAAATCAATATAATTGATTGCTTAATAATCTAATAATTATCTTTAAGATGTCGTTTAATTCAGTCAAGGGTCCTTTAGGGTTTGTTAGATGAATACATTTAGAAATCAGTTTTCATAATCATGTTATTTGTCCATTGCTTGATGATTGTTGATGCATGGGATTCTTACCTAGGTAGATTCCTTCTCTTATTGGTTTCGATCCTGTGTTCAATTGCTTGTTTCTTAGTTTACTTGTTTATTTATTTGCTTAGCTTAATATTAGTTTAATAATAGTTTTAAAATCCCCCTTAAAACATTAATAATAAATAGTCGTGTCATAAGTCGAGTCTAATTAGTTAATTAACGTAATTTATAGAGTCCTGTGGGTTCGATATTCCGGAATTACTTAGCTTAGTACAATTGACCGGTTCACTTGCCGGTGTTTTGTTTAGTTGAGTCTTAGGTCTAGTTTTTATTACTTGTTTAATTTAGTTAATATTTAATTGACTGTTTGAGCACATCAATGCTCGAAATATCTTAAAGAAGTAAAATAAAGATTCGAATATGAAGAAAAATTAAATCTCCCCTAGGTCTAATGGCTTAGTCCTGGGGTAAAGATTAAGTATCTCTCACGAGAGGTTGGGCATTATCCGGCGAAAGCAAGTAGAACCACCTACAAAATAGAACACCGTGAGCTTGTTATGAGAAGGAGATGGGGGATCTTCTCGTAACAACCCCCCGACGTGAAAATAAGCATTGATGATTGGATATAAGTAAATAATAAGCTCCACGGAACACTTGAGAGTATACTTGTGCGATAGTTCATATCCTTTTACCGTAGGAGGTAGGGAGGTATTTATAGCCGGATAATGGGAGAGAGAAGGGATGGTCACCTACCATGTTAGGAAATCTACCATTCAAGACTCTTGTACGTGCTCGGAGAAAGTTGGTGGATGATGGTGCTGATTGATGAAGACGGTCGTACTATGTAGCACTTTGTTGATGCGCTATCAACATCTTTTTGGTTGAAGGTCCCTTTCACGGGGATCCTTCCTATTTGCTCCATACATAGGGAGATCTTTGATTACAACCCCTCGTGGATTTTAAGGGAATGTTTTGCGCCAGGATAGCCTGCATTGTTTGCTAGGTAGCTTTAGAACCTTATCTCTTCAAGTTCCCCTATTCCATTGTTGTTCTTAAGTGGTAGTGCTGAGGATAACTGTGAACTGATGAAATAAAAGTAAGGAGGTTTAATGGAGTTTTCCACATTATTTTCAACCGCGGGAGGGTCGAGAAACCTTCTTTGGGTGGAAGGCTGTTGACCATTTTCTGTAGGTGCAAGCCATTATGAAGCAAGTTTGTTGACAAACCCTCTTTATATGGGAAGATTTTCGACGGAAGGTTATTGAAAACCTTTCTTAGGAGAAAGCCGTGTTTGGCGGGAGGTTATTGAACACCTTCCTTTGGTGGAAACATTTTTGGCGGAGGGTTATTGAAAACCTTCATATGGAGGAAGCCTTTTTGGCAGAAGGTTATCAAGAACCTTCCTTTGGTGGAAGTCTTTTTGGCAAAAGGTTATTGAAAACCTTCCTATGGCGGAAGCCTTTTTGGTGGAAGGTTAGTGAAACACCTTCCTATGGCGGAAGCTTTTGTGCTGGTGGGCTACACTTAAGTATTTTAGCATGTTTTGGATACCTTTGGGTTGCACCTTACACAGTTTCATCCACTCGTTATGGCGTGCCTTCAACATTTCGTGTTTACTTGTCACTGAATGGGGTTAACTTCAGTTGACAAATTGGTAGCGTTCAACCAATGGTGGAACTGCCAAGGTTAGTACAAGCTACACACTCGTTCGGGAGCCAAGGCGTTCGTTGGAGATGCGCCTAAGAGCTTGCATGAGTTGAAGAGTATCCTCTTCTACGTCACTGAGAGCATAGTTCCCCATGCGATGTGATTCGCGGAAGGAAAGGAGTTGCCGGAGCCCAAACCAGTTCTGTATTTTAGCACAGACTGGTACAACGCTTTGAAGGCCAGCCTTTCTCCGCTTCGCTACATCCCATAGCGGGAGATGAACCACTTTGAGATGAGTCACATCTGGGATGATACGATGAAGGGACCGATCATCGTGAACGGTGGGCAAGGTAAACTTCTGTCTTTTACATTGGAAGACTTTGATTCTTTGTATTTTGACCTCTTATACACATTTGTTCTTTATTTTCGTAGAGGTGGACGAATCGATGTTTTTGTTGCGGCCTTCGCCTGAGAGTTCGAAGACCATATTCTGGCGGACTTGGTCCACTAGAGAAGCTGATATTTGCCATGACGACCAAGAAATTTGTCTTTCCTGCGTCGGCGGACCTAGCACTTCCTCCGCCGCCTCCCAACTTCGCTAACCCAAAGGAGGGTTAGAATCTATTTTTATGAACTGCAATCATTTAAAGTGGCTCTAACACCTTTTCTTTACTCTACAGTTAAATCATCTAATATTTTGTGCCTTTCCTCCCGCGAGGTTAAGGAGACCCCGGCCGGCGGCGGAAAAAAGGTTGTCTCCTAGAAGGGCGCTAAGAAGAAGTCCTTGGATTATGATGATGATGATGATGATGATGAGACATATTTTTTATGTAACATTTAACTTGCCGGGCAGTTCCTTTGCTGCCGTTCCTAATAATACTGTAATTGTTACGGATACCATTTTACTTCGAACTACTAACGTTGGAATTGTTGGCAATACTACGTTGCCTTCAGTATTTCAGCTAGGAACTATTGGGGAAAACAAGGTGTCCCTGGAATCCGTGGGCACAAAGGCGATAATAGTTCCATATAATGTGGCGGCCTCGGCGGCAAATGATGAAGAAGAAAAGGAATAGTGATATAAGGCTAAATATATATGTTTCGCGTGTATATTTTATTCAATACTTAATTAGTTATTGTTTGTTTTTAGTTAAGATTTGTATACTACTAATATTATTGTGTTTTGTAGGTTCCGGAAGTGGTCGAAAAGGGCGAAAAATGAGTCAAAATAGTCAAAATGAGAAGCCGAAACGCATCAGGAAATGAACCGAAAGGAGAACCAGTTGGACCGGCCGGTCATATTGCCCCCCCCTTTGTAGTGTACCACATCGCGCGGCCAGGGGGCATGCCTGGTCGCGGGTGGCGGCCACCATCAGATTCTAGATAGTTTACTCGTTTTTGTCAGGTTTTGGGCCCTGTTTTACTATATAAACAACCTTAACCTTAACCTAGAAAATACCCTATGAACCAGAGCCAAATTTGGAGTTTCTTGAAGCTTATTTTGGAGATATTTGGCGGTTTTGAAGGCATGGAGTCACCCGGTGATGCGCTACTTGTTCAAGAATGAACACTATGGGTTTTATCGCCTTTAATCTTTCGTTTCTACTGTCTTTCACCATGATTTTTTTTATCATTGTTTTGTTTGATTTTAAGATGAAAGACTAAACATTATAGACTGCCGAGGCTTATGATGAACCATCGTTGATATTTTGCTTTTAGTTGGATTGCTTCTTTTCTTTATGGTTTTATGATTCAGTAAACTATTTTATTATACTTGATTGATGCGTATGTGCTTGGTTTTGATTGATGAGTTTTATTTCCACGTTATCCTTGGTGATTGTTTGTCATATAATAGGATTTTGTTAAGTAATTTACCATGTATTCTTGACTAGTTTGTGGTCGATTTGCAATAAAACCGTAGGAATAGTATTATTAGTCAAACTATTAAAAGTGTGGTGCTAACCTAGAAAGTTGTAAGGTGATAGGTTATTGTTAGTGTTGGGAACAAGATTTGACAAAGTAAGATTGAAATCTTCTCAAACTCCTAAGAAATGGCTAAGTATGAAAACCGAGAAAACTTGCCACTTCGAGCAAGCCTAGACTTATTCAATCAAGGTATTTCACTCTCGAGTAAAGTTATCTTCTAGAATTCTTCTAAGTGTATGCTCGAGCAAATTACACTTCATCAAGCAAGGTTGTTCTTCTAGTCGATCAAGGTTTGTTTCAGAGCAAACCCTTGACTTAACCAAGCTGAAACCAAGTATTTTGGTGGAGCGAGCAAGGTTTAATAATAAAAAATGGCCCAAGCACACTTGAAGGAACTTGTTGAATAAATTATTCTAAGGACCTCTAACGAGCAAGGTTCAACCTCGAGCAAGCTACATTGTCACCAACAAACTTAGATTGCTCAAATAAATTAAAGACAAAAGGTTGAAGGGATCCATGAAGAACAAGTTTGCTCGTAGGGTATTATTGAGAAAAGTTTGGTAATATCATGAATATTGAAGTATGCTTGAAGAATATTTTCTTAGGAAACTATTCTAAGTAAAGCTTACTCAGAGAACTGTTCCAAGCACACTTATGGCTACAAGGTCTTCTGGACAAGGATAAAAGCTTACAAGCTTACTCGAAGACTTGTTTACACTTGTAATATTTTTTAATATGTTTGAATATGTTATGTATCAATCATTAGGGTTCTAGAAGATGTCAGGTGTGCCTATTTAAGGAAACTTTAGGTCACATTTATGAGAAGAGACGTACATCGGACACAGAGCGAATACTGTGATTTGATGGATGACGGTTTCTCATAAAAGAATATCTTTGTACGGAAAGCTGCTTAAAATACAAACATTCCACCTAGAAACCCTAATCGATTTGTCATTGAATCCTTCATCATATTAATGGAAATCTTTTAAATTAGTTTGCGCATTTGTTTGATTTCTGTTCGTTTAGCAACATTGGATCTTCACAAGAGCAGGACTCCTAACCGTCTTGTCAACACACTGTTGTTTGTTACGCGACTGATTGCTTTGGTTGATAGATCGATCCTGAAAAGTGGTATCGGAGTAGGGTTACCGAATTATTTAGAATAACCGGTATATCGAATTCATTTCGCTCTTGAATCCATCATGGACGTTAAACGATGAAGTTATTTGAAATTATTTTTGGGGTTTTTGAAATTATTTGATGGTTTGGAGAAAATTATATGGATTGATGTCACACCCCCCATCTTGGGCCTAGGCGTGTGACCAACAGATGGTACCGTTTTTGTAAATAAATCAGAGTTACTGATTAATGCGGAAATATTTGAGCCGCCAGGGGGCATACCTGGTCGCGCGTAGCGGCCACCATCATATTCCATATAGTTTACTTGTTTTTGTCAGGTTTTGGGCCCTGCTTCATTATACAAACACCCTTAGCCTTAACCTAGAAAATACCCTATGAACCAGAGCCAAATTTGGAGTTTCTTGAAGCTTATTTTGGAGATATTTGGCGGTTTTGAAGGCATGGAGTCACCCGGTGAAGCGCTACTTGTTCAAGAATGAACACTATGGGTTTTATCGTCTTTAATCTTTTGTTTCTATTGTTTTTCACCATGATTTCTTTTATCATTGTTTTGTTTGATTTTAAGATGCAAGACTAAACATTATAGACTGCCGAGGCTTATGATGAACCATCGTTGATATTTAAATTTGTTAGTGCACGGTTTTGCGTCTCGAGTATTTGTATTTATCATTTTACTATTATAATGTAAAAGTTATTTATATTATTGTCTAGTTCGTTATGGTCTATCTAGTTCGTTAAGGATGTTAAACGAACTAGATGTTAAAGTTATTATCTCCCCTACTTCGTTAAGGATGTTTAACGAATTAGAGGGCAGTTCGTTATATTTATAAGTCGGTTTCTAATGTAACGAAATGGAAGACTAGTTCGTTGCGGAACATCTTCTATATATAGAGGGTTCCTCCTCTGTGAATTTAAGTTTTTGAGATTAACCTTATTGAATTGTTGTCCAATTGCTCTCTCGTTCAAAGATTTATATATCTAATGTATTACTATAATATATACACATATATACACCTAATATAACCTAATAGTTAATATTAATCATGAACTAGATCCTTCACAATATTAGATCTAATTGTTAATCGATATATATCTGAGTTAGATCCGTGTTCTCACAAGTGGTATCAGCGATTTCGGGGTTCGATTGCTCTTGATCTAGTGTTCTAATTTGTTAATTGAAGGTTTATAAGTATAATTTTAATTTTATTTAGATTCTGTTTGAATTTAATCAAATTCAGTGTTGATTTGGTTGAATATGGATTGAGTTCAGGTGGATTTGTGTTTAGTAAGGTATACAGATTGTTTGGTTGATTGGAATTGGATATTGGTTTGGATTAGTGTTGGTTTGATTGGATCTGCAATAGACCGAAAACATGGGTTGGTTTTATGGACAATTGGTTTGGTTATTGATTGATTTAACACATGGCTTGTTGCGATTTGGTTTCGCTATGGGTTTCCGAGTAATTTGAGCTATTATACGCGTATTTTGGTGCAGTACTGAGTTAGTATTATGGATTTGAGACAGTGTTTAGTGTTCTTCATTTTTTCCAGAAATCTGGAAATTAAGATGAAGATTTGAAGATCTTCATCAGTTGTTGAAGATTTGCTATATCTTCAGTTAATTCATTATAGTAGTTCGTTAAAATTTCTTAATTCATGTTCAATTCGTTACTCAGTTCATTACCAAATCTGATTCGTGTCATCTAGTTCTTCAGACACGTGGTCTGATTCGTTAACCTCATATCTAACAAACTTTTTCCATGTGGATATAGTTGTCATGGTTTGTTATAACCGTTATAACAACCTGATTCGTTAGTTATCTGTAGCTAATTCGTTAGCTTGATTCGTTACCTTGAATCCGAGATTCGTTGATCTGATTCGTTAGGATGATCTGATTCGTTAGGATGAACTGATTCATTGGTAATTCGTTACTTTGATTCGTTAAGTGGATTCAGATATTCGTTCATCTGATTCGTTACTTTGAATTTAGATTCGTTAATCTAATTCGTTTAACTGCTTCATCAACTTGACCTGATTCGTTGACTTAGTTCGTTGGTGAGTCATTACCAATTCGTCATAAGCTAATTCGTGTGACACTGTTCCTTGTTCGTTACTCAGATAATAATCAATTCGTTATAATTGATTCGTTATAAACACTGTTCACAGTTCGTTAGAGTTACTGTTCACAGTTTGTTAATTTTCAAAATGGTTGGTTTTTATACGTTAGCTTCTCAAAACACACTCATGCAACAAATGTTACAATTGGATACCGATACTGAATCCCATTCCAAGTGTCCTCGATTGATGAAATTTAGCGACTTTGCTAAATGGGAACCTCGTTTTCGTGCTCATCTTGGTTCTATTCATCCTGACTGCTCTTATTGTCTTTGATGAGATTTACACTGTACCAATGATTGGAGATGAGACTATTGGCTTTACCCCTAAGGCTATTTCACAATATTCTTGAGAGGAGAAAAAGGCACTAGAGATTGAAATTAAAGCTCATTGTTTCAACACATCAGAATGAGAAGTATGGGCAACACTGAGGAAAGTAAAAAGGTGATGTTAAAGTTTCAATTCATAAACTTTAATCTACTCAAAGGTGAAACAGTTGAGGAAATGACTACTCATTTCAATAATTTAATTGCTGAAATGGATAAGTTAAAGATTGAACCATCTGAATCTGATAAGATTGATACAGTCAAGAATGCTTTACCCAGTTCTTACTCGACATTTTTAATGGTGTTGAAAGAGAATAATTATTTCAAGAATGAGGATTTGACTGCTTCCGAGTTTATGCAAAAAGTTAAAGCTCGAGAATATGACTTGAGATGTCAAAAGTCTTTGAAAGAAAGTCAAGATCCAGCTTTTTATGGTGGTAGCATGCCTTTAAGCTCGAAAATTGCTCCAATCACAACATTCCTTAGTCAAAATGCACAAGAAAACCCCATAGCAACCTATAGTGATCCACGTCCTTGTTTATATACTTCTAGAGGTTCTGGATCATCTGGTAATTCTAGAACTTCAGCTGCTGCAACTCAATTTTCAACACCACCAACTGTGAATATGAAGGAAGTTGAACAAAATTTTGCGTTCTTGAGTGCTTTTATGTCTTCTTATGAAAATCTGGTTGGTAGTAAAATTTCCACTAGTGAGTTAACTGATGAAGATTATTACCAAATCGATCCTATTGATTTGGAGCTCATGGATTTAAAATGGAATATGGCAATGACCGTCAGAAAGGTGAAAAGATTCATGCAAAGAACTGGTTAAGATCTTCCATCATTAAATAAGAATCTTGGGTTCGATAAATTGAAAGTTAAATGTTATAATTTTCAAGAATTTGGATGATTTTGCCAAAGAGTGTGATAAACCAAAGAACGAGTATACTGGTCCTAGAAATCAATATTGAAATTTATCTGGGAAAAATGGAAATGATATTGTTAAGTCTTCCGGAACCAAACCATCTTCTTCTGGGTCACAAGCTATGCTGTCCAACATGAATGGAACTGATTGATCACAAAGATTGTTATGCAATGACAATCAAGCTAATCTGGCTATGTTCGGGTTAAATGAAAATATTCAAGATGCAAGTGGGAGTGGGCTATCTTCTGACTAAGTCTGATTCTGATGATTCATGTGAGAAGCAACCGACTACTTTTGCTTGCATGCCTAAGATTAACGAGGTTAGTCCTTTTGTTTCTCGTGTTGATTTGAGAAAATAAAGCCTAAGTTAGAATCACTGAAAAATCATAATGATTTTTTAGTTTCACTTAAGGAGACTTATAGTAAATCTTTAGAATCTCAATTGAGATCTAGGGAGAAAATTAAAGCATATTTCCTAAGAATTCTGAACATGTTGTGAAGAAGAATTTTCAACCCTTGAGAATTATCCCAAAACAGGACACAAAATCATTTAAGTCTGATGATTCTCAAGGATCACGAAGTAGTGAAAAGAAAAGAAACAATGGTGTCTTTCCTAGAAATAAACCAACTGAATTAACTGATGATGAAAAGTTTCTGTTGAAACATGGTCATGAACCTCAAGGATTCCTTTGGAAACCTAAGGTTGAAGATATGAAGAAGAAGACTGTTGATGTGAGAGATTATTCAAGCAAGAAGGACTATGTTGTTCAAGAATGTGATAGTACAGTGGTTGATTGCCAAAGCACAATTACATTTGTGAAAACTCCAAGAGAATGTGGATATGAGACAGATAATTCAGATAACATTGAAGTTACTCATGAAGATCCTGAACCCATAACACTCATACCCAATGCTGCTACTGAAAATGAATATGATGATTTTCAAGTTGAGATAGCTTGCACTTCATCATCTAACTAATCACTCTCTTTTAATGTGAAGGAACAGTCTGCTTCACTGAATGAAGTATGGTATTTGGATAGTGGATGTTCTAGGCACATGACTAGTGACAAAAGGTCACTTGTTAACTATGAAGAAAAGTTTGAGGGACCAGTGGCATTTGGTAGTGATGAGAATGGAGGTAAAATTGTTGGAAAGGGTATCTTGACAAATGGTAAAGTCACATTTGACAATGTTTTCTATGTTGAAGGCCCTCAATATATTCTTTTGAGCATATCTCAGATGTGTGATAAGGGTTATAAAGTTGGTTTTGATGATTCTCACTGTTTCATCTTAAGACTTGAATATGTTATTCCACCTGAGATGATCATGATGATGGCCCCAAGAGATGGCAATTTATATGAACTTAACATGAATGATGCTGTTTCAAGAGTGGTACGTGTTTTGTATCTAATGACATTGAAAATGAGTCAAAGTTGTGGCATAGAAAGTGTCACGTTAATCTCAAGAATATGAACAAACTAGTCAAAGGTGAGCATGTAATTGGCTTACCTACTAGAGAATTCAAATTGGATGAGAATTGTATCTCATGTCAAAAGGGAAAGCAGCACAAGTCTTCTCACAAGACTAAACTCATCATCTCAATTAATCAAGTGCTTGAATTGCTTCACATGGATCTCTTTGGTCCTGTGAGTGTGCCAAGAATTGGCAAGAAAAGATACTGTCTGGTGATCATTGATGACTTCTCAAGATATACATGGGTTTATTTCCTAAGTATAAAGGTTGAGGCTACTGAGTTAATCATGAATTGTGTAAACAGGATTGAGAATAAACTGGATAAAAGGGGTAAAGTGATGAGAAGTGACAATGGTACCGAGTTCAAAAATGAAGTTATTGTCCCGTATATATCACTCACACTCACAATCGAGTCATAACCCACACAATAAATGTGTCGACAAGAGGGTTAATGGCGGGATGCTAATTTGGGTAAGAAATCTGTTTGTTAACGGCAGAATCAGAAACAAACAGAGTTGTTGCTAAAGAGGTTAATAAATGTAACAGATATAAACAATAACTCAAAAGATTTCCATTTATAGAAATGATTCATACAAATGTAAATCGATTAGGGTTTCTTGTAAGGAATGCATTGTCAATAATAACCTAGGACAGCCGTCACACTTAATCAGGAATATTCGATTAGGTTTGAAAAGTGTAAAGTGTCAAATCCGTATCTCTTGTCTTTGGAGGCGTGCCCTAAATTGTCCTATTTATAGGTTTGTCACCTCCTAACAGCTGTCATTCCTTCTAGAAACCCTAATGATTACTCCAAAATCAAATTACATATTCAAATACTATTTTAAGTGTAAAACAGGTCTTCTGGGTAGACTTTTTAACATTTGTCTTCTCCGAGTAGGCCTGGTAACCTTGAAGTGTGCTCGGGAATAGTTCTCCGGATAGAATTTACTTAGAGTATTTTTCTAAGAAAATACTCACCTAGCAGACTTTAATCTTTTTGACCATATTAAACTTTGCTCGATATAATCTAACGAGCAAACTTGTTCTTCAGAGGTTCGTTCAACTCTTTGCTAGAGAATAACTTATTGGCAAAGAAAGGTGTGCTTGGTAACACTGTAGCTTTCTCGGGGTTAAACCTTACTCGATGAGTCCTTAGGATAATTCATTTTACTTCCATCAAGTATACTTGGACCATTGTTTATTAATGAATACCTTGCTTGATCATCCAAGTACTTGGCTTCAAAAGCTTGGTTTGACCAAGGGTTTGCTAGTAAGCAAACTGTGCTCAGAAATGAAGAACAATCTTGCTAGTTATAGTGAACCCTGCTTGGATATACACTAAAGAAGATTTCATGAAGATAACCCTGACCGATAGGCAAAATATCATGCTCGGCCAAGTAGAGTCCTGCTCGGATGTCCAAGTATGCTCGGTTCCATACTTAGTGATTTCTGAGTAGGTTGAGAAGATTCCAATCTTTCTTAAACTTCTTTTAGGTCAAATCTTTGACTCAACAATCTCCCCCAAGATTGGAACACCTCAGCTGTCCCAAAACATCTCTAAGCATACATACACTTAGTCAAAATACATATCAAATCAAAATCAAATTTTACATATCAAGAGTCAAACTATTACATATTCAAAATTTTGTCCGTAGACATCATATATTCAAACTACTACATATGAATTATCTTCTTCCTGCATTGTGGGCTGCTTTTCTTCTTGCAACAAGAGTTGTTCCTGCTCTTTGCCGGAAGATGAAAAGTATCTGATAGTGAGGGTGGTTTTCTGGAATTGTCAATCCAACAATGTTCCTCAGATCTTCCCTATGCAAATAAGCCATGTCTTTATCAGTCCTGATGATTCCCAAAATGAGTCCATCTGAATTTCATAGAACATAGTGGCCTTCATTTTCCTTGTTTTCAACCATGGTAATTCGGCCATTCTTTTGGACTTCATAGTTGGGACGAGTCATTCTTCGTCCAATGCTGATGCATGTGTTCATATTTGACAGAGGATTATTGTTTCTGACTTTTGTGACAAACTCATACTCAACATTTCTTATGTTCCTCTTCCTTGTTGCTCTTCTTGTCTTCTGATGCTCTGTTAAGTTCCACTTCTTCTTTTTATTAAGAAGTGGGAACCTCTTTTCAGCTTCACTTCTTAGATACGTTGAGAGCTCATTTTGTTGTCTTCCGGCCAACTTTCTATTGTCAAGAATAGTCATAGAAATTTAGAGTTGCCATCTTTTCAAGTTGTTCCCTTGTATAATCTGCAAAGTTATCACTAAATATAATGTCTCTCAACTGTATGCTCTGCATAATTACTTTCAATGATTGAGAGACTGAGTCATAGTACAGAGTCAGAGGTAGATCCACGTCAGATTGTGGTGTTGTCTCTCTTTGGGTTCCTGCTCTGCTTGACTCACCTCTGCTTGTTGAGGCATGCATTCTTGAAGCAGAGGGCCTAGTTGGAATTGACTTCATTGGTTTTGTAGGCCCTGTGACTCCAAATGTTTTTCTATACATTGCAACAATCCTCTCAGCAGGCAAATTGATCAACTCAATAAGAGTTTCATTACCCTCTCTGAACAACCTTGCAATCATCTCCATAATCTTTTCATCATGAAGTTGTCCAGCCGGTACAAATCTACCTCCAATGAAACTCCTTGGGTTTACACCCTCTAATAATACTCTTTCCCATTCTGCCTTTTGTACAAAGAAGAGTTCCTTGAGTTGTGTTTTTCCCAAATTATCAAATACTTTCTCTTTAATTCCTTTTTGATTCACCATGATATTTCTCAAGATCTGTATCATCTCATCATTTTCCCATGGATCTGTGGGTTCATCCACTGGTTCATCTTTGACTTCCATTGAGATAGGTGTGTCATGATCTGTTGATTCTTTTGATTTTTCCTTTTCATTTTGAGCCCTTTGTTTCTCCCTTAGAGTCATGATCTTTCTTTTCTTCACTGAGGGTTCATGTTGATCTCCCCTTGATTGTATAGTAGAAGGCTTAGGTTGCACTCTTTTTAGTTGATCTTTCTTTTGTAGCTTGGTGTAAAGTGACTCAACAAAAGCTTTAGTTAAGCTATCAACCATTTCAGGTTGTATTCCTTTATCCAACAAATAGCCGCACTTGCCTGCAAACTTCTTTCTCAAAGATTCAATCTTTTCAGCCAGTTCACCTTACCTTGCAAACTTTCTTTTACATCTCTTGCCACAACTTCTCTGGTGTTATTGTACGCTTCTCTAAGATTCTCAAAGTTAAAATGAGTCAAATCTTTTTCAAAGTAGCCATGATGTCTCAAATATTATCTATACTTCTAACTGTCTCTGTTCTTTTGTTGCATCTGTTTCTTATTAGTGTCCCTCTCTCTATCCAGTTTTCTTTGTAGTTCATCATCATTCAGAGAGACTAAGTCTTCAAAATTAAATCCATGACTCATCAGCTTGATTACCAGAGGATTTTTTCTTTTAGCATCAATCAAGCTTTGTTGAATGTTTGCCCTTTGATCTTCAGTCATTGTTACTTGTGGGGACACAACATCAACATTTTCATCCACTTTACCTTGCTTATTGTCATCATCATCATCAGATGCATCCTCCTCCTCTATTGATTCATTCACAGCATCAATCTTTGGTTCATTAGGAATTGGAATATCAGCAACTGGAATGTTTGGAACACCTTGAACTACTTCCTTAGGCATCAAAGTTTGAAGAGGAATTGGCCTTAATGGACTTGGTTGCTCATCTAGGGTCTCAACAAAGTATTGGTTCTTATAATCCCACTTGCCTTTTTTCACAGAATCAGCTTCACCAGCTTGGTCATGTGCTTTCCTCTTTCTTGAATATATCTTTTCAAACCTGTTTACATTCTCATGGATTTTTGAGGCTTTAGCCATCATCTCTTCAAAAGTCTCTTCAGTTTGCCTCTCAGGTTCCTTTTCAAATTCCTTTGGAGGTTCTTTTTCAGCTTGGTCTTTGGTCTGACAAAACATGCTTACAACAATGGCTAGGGAATTGTTAATTTCCTCAGCCTTCTTCAGATTGATCAATGTCTCTATCACCACTTGATCATCAGCCTCCTCTTCATTGAGAACTTTAGTAATGTTGGCTTGCTCAATAAGTGTTTCCTGCTCTGCTAGTTCTTCTTTTGATAGGGTTTGGGCAATGTGTTCCTTTCCCTTGTTTCTCTTACAACTTGATTGAGTCTCCTGGCAGCAGTAGTGCCTTCATCTTCTTCCTTCTCTTCCTCAAAATTTTCTTTTTTAGGCTCATTCTCCTCCTCTTCCTCATCAACAATGGCTTTCCCTTTATCAAGTCTTCTTTTCTTGTCACTTTTAGCTTATGAGGGAAACTCATCAATGTCTCTGTCCAAATTATCAATCTCCTCATCATGCTCAACCCTCTTGGAGCTTGTTTGATCAGCTTCAGGTTCTGTGAGTACTAGTTCCTCAGTAGCAGCATCCTTATCATTAATAAAATCAGTCTGCACCTCAGTTGCAATTAACACATCAGTCTAAACATCAGTTTGAATATCAGTGGCAGCATCAGTGGTAGCCACATTGTCATCATTTTTCATATTTTCAACTTCATCCTCCATATCCTTCTCTCCCTTCAACTCATCATCATCTCTAGCTACAGCATTCAATACTTCATTATTGACATCATAGTTTTGTTCTTCTCCCTCAGACTCATCAACTTCATACTCATCCTCCAATATCATTCTTGGACCACTGTCCTCATCATCACTTTCATCATACGCATCAGTATACAAGTCAAACCATCATCATTTACCGTCTCCACAATCACCTACTTCTCAGCTCCAGTTGCCACCTCATGTGAAACATTCTCCCCCTGTTTTGGGGCAACTGAGGTCTTCTCAACCTCCTGCTCCAGGGTTTGAATTTTTGACTATGCCAAGGCCAACTGAGCCTTCAACTCCTCATTCTCTGTTCTTAACTCATCATTTTCATTTCTCAGTTTCACAGCTTCAATGATCAAATCAAAGTTTCTCTGATAGAGGTTTGAAATATGGGGAGGGGTAGTATGTGGTGTCATGTGAAATGGTTCTGGTAAAGGATTTGTGGTTTGGGTCTGGGATGGGGATGTAAATGTATGTAGATGTATAGGTAGAGGTTCTGGAATATAAGGTTCATGGGTGGGTTCAGAATGTATAATTGGTTCAGTTATAGGTTGGGTTGTGATTTGAGGTGGGGTTTGGGTTGTGGTTTGGGTTTGGGTTGTGGTTTGAGGTGGGGTTTCGTTGAAGGCTTCATTTTGGCTTCGGGTTAAGGTGGGGTGTGTGAGTGGGTGGGGATTGGTTGGTTTGGTCATTAAATTGTGGAGAGGAAGGTGGTGTTTGTGGTTGGGTTTGATAGGTTTGATCAATTGGTGATGGTGGGTAAGGTGGTGTTTGTGGTGGTGTGTCAATGGGAGTTGTTAATGGTGTAGGTATGATTCGAGACTCCACCCTGAGGTTGTACTACATCATCTAAATTTGCATCACCCCCTTCTGCATTACCAGCATCATCATTTCCATCCTTATCATTATCATCATTCGAATCATCATTCCCATCATCTCCTTCATCATACTCACTCTCCTCATCCTGCACTTCCTCCTCTGATATTAAACCAGGAATTGGGACAACTTCAAAACCCTCCACTAATAACCATGGAGCAATATCAAATACCTCTTCAGGATTAAACCTGCTTGTACTGGCCAAATTTTCAATTATTCTGAGGGTATCTGGGTTGTGCAACACATGGGTTGTTCCAATAGTAGGAAATCCTTCCAGCTATTGGTTGAAAATTATCTGTAGGAACCTGGGATAGGCCAACAATTTCTTCTTGTTTGTCTTTTTCATGTTTTGCACCATTCATTCAAAGATCATCTTGGAGAAATTGAATAGTTGATTGAATAATATAGAAACAGTAGCATTAGCCAGATCCCGACTCATAAGAGTGCATGAGTCCTTTCTAGGAGCAAAACCATGAATGATGTGGTGGAATAGAAACTTGTATATATTGGGGAACATTCCCTTCTGGAATTGTCCGTCATGTACATTCCCCTGATAGCCCATTGTTTGAAAAAACACCTTGAGAAGATGTTCTGTTGTAAGGTGAATAGGGTTGGGCTATCATCATTCAACTGTAAACATCTCCATATCACAGCTTCATTCACCCTTATCTCTTGGTTCGCAACAGTGGCATCGATCCTTCTCCCATTAACATTATCATAAAGCCTCGCTGACCTCCAAACGTCAAGCGAGTGATTCGTGTATATCACTGGATTTTCCGTTAAAGCGAAACGGATATTTGATCATTGCAACCGTCTAATCATTGAAGCAACTTCTTCATTATCGGGAGTGACTTGTAACAGAACGCACATATTGTGCTTATGCTCAAAGGGATAGGTCGGTTGATCATCATCCGCCATATCTGAAAACATAATCAAACACATTCAAAGTAGAAATTAGTCCTGAAGTTCATAACTTTAAGTATTTTCA